>NC_035447.2:168999405-169233694 GCF_002127325.2 Helianthus annuus | reverse complement strand
CTTATGACCGGCTATATCATACTTTATTATGCACGCTTATCACTCCCGCATCTCTGGCACTAAAACGATTCCTTACCTGGGTATTCAACCCTTACTAGGAACGTTACCACCTCAAACGGATCTAAACCGTACTCCCCGAAAACCTTAGCATTAGTGTACTCATAGCATCTCTAAGACTCGAATGTAACACTCATTACCCGACATCACGGTATAAATCTAAGATTTGAGTTCTGAGTGCAATTCCTAAATCTACTTAGTATCACCTTCATCCATTAAAACACTACACACCTCCCTACACGAACGTTTCCTTCAAATTTCGGGACAAAATTTTTCAAAGTAAGGGAGACTATGATATCCGTTAAAAACGGGTCTCAACGGTACCCGACCTGTTATGTAAACCGGAACCTATACTTATTTAACGAGAATGTAATTTCTTTCCTTTATTTCTTTTTACTTATTTTGAGATGTGTTATTCTTATTTAATTAATATAAATTTTATTTATATATACAGTTAAGCCATAATTAGTTTAGTCAAACTAGTCAAATTATAAGATTAAGCAAAATAGTCATCAAAACTCAAGGGGCCAAAGTGAAAATATGATATTATAAATGTTCAATTGAAATTTGCATTGTGTTGTTTCAGATCGAAACGAACGTCGCTTCCGCTTCACTTTTTCTTTTGGTAATTGTTGTCAAATAATTAAAGTTTTTAACTCCAAATTAATGACAATTAGACATTAGTTTCATAACTAATGATCAAAGCTAAGCTTTAAAAGGGCCTAACAAGTTACTATCACCACGCACCTCGCCGAACCACCATAGCCACCTTTGTTTCACCGGTGTGTTCAAGTCAGTAGGCCCATCAATCCCAGCGAACTCCACCGGTGACAATCGCGAATCATCACTATCAGCGTTCCTGTCCTTCTAGCTACGTCAGATATCTTTTGATCGATAAGTTATACGTTGGACACCTCTGCACCGCTACGAAACTGCGCTCCTCTCCTAGTTCTTTGCTGTTTCGAAGCGCGTAACTCCGGTTCTGAAGGGGTATGGTCCCAGATCTCGCGTCAGTCAGCATCGACCGCGAGTGACCATTACCCTTATCAAAACCCCCATTAGCTAACAACCTACTTATGTCCATGCGGGAACACATCGACACAGTGGGTGAATCCAATCTGTCCAGTGATGGAGGACTTACCTGGAATATTAGAACGGTAGAGTGATGCGGCATAGCATCACATCTGGTGTATGAAAACGGAAGTATTCACAGCGATTCGGCCTCGCACCGCGTCCAGTGAACACTTCTATCAATACAAGGAAGCTGGATAACAGCAACAGTCACCACAGGCGACGATGCGGCTAGCACCGCATCTCGCGTATTTCTTGATCACAAGCAAGAGACGCGATAACATCAGATGTTACCGCAGGCAGCGATGCGGCTCGCACCGCATCCTATACGCCCAACAAGTGGGACTGACACACCAGTGCAAGTAGCGCCAATGACAGTCATCTGTCAGGGCTACGTAAGCAACAGACTTAGGGGTGTTCAGAATTCGATTCGAATTCGAAAAATTCGAAATTCGACTCGATTCGAATTCGATTAAAAATGTTCGAATTCGAGTTGATTCTATTCGAGTTACGTAATCGAATTAGAATCAAACACGAATTTATGATTTTCAATTCGATTCGATTCGAAATTCGAATTCAATTTATATATTTTTTTTAATATATGTATATACACACACAAACATATATGTACACACACATATAACTTATAACCTTGGCCAAAGTATGAACTACATCCATAAGTAATAATTTATTATTCATAACATTATTAAACCTTCTAACAAATAGCCCATACACCTTATTTCCAAATTTTTACCTAACTTAAGTCGCTACCAATAACCAACATATCTTCTAATTTTTGGTGTTTTGACATATTCATAGTTAATTAATTTTGCAGATTATTATATTTTATGTTGAATGTAATTATTTGTAGTAGTTTTAAAAATGAAAGTAAAATAATTTATTGTTTAGAATGAATTTGAATTAAATCGAATTTATTCGAATTCGGTTCGAATTCAATTCGAATTCGAGTTTCAAATACTAATCGAATCGAATCGAATACGAATTCATGTAAAAAAAAAAAATTCGAAAAATTCGATTCGAATAATTCGAAAATTCGTTATTCGATTCGATGAACACCCCTAAACAGACTGACGTGGCGTAACCTCCACACCCGACAAGCTTGACACACCTGCAAAGGTGCAGCACGTCGTCAGTCTGTCCTCATCCTCCTCCTTCACTCCTCGGCTATAAATACCAACCCCAAACCAGGTTTGAGGTATCTCTTCACAACTCTCTCACTACTACTACTATCATACTTTGCTTCCTAAGCAGATTACTGATTCTCACGCCGGATAGTGGTAACAAGGAGCACCCCCCACCCCATCCTCCTTGTTACGAGTCACGGTTTGTTCCCTTGTGCAGGAGATCAACCCACCGGTGATCCAGTCAACGATCCTCGGGAGGAAGGGATTAACCCTTCTTGACGAGACCAGTGAGTTAACCCTGCCACGTTAACCATTGTTTCATCAGGTTCCGCAGCTATACTCGAGACTTTCTTGATGACTAATATCACTCCAATTTGAGAAGGTACTGTTTCATATATAAGTAACACTTAATAAATGGAAACCCCTAAAGTTAGAAAATGGAAGTTGTAACTTTTGTTTTGGTTATAAAATACTGGTAATGCAATAAGGTTATGGAAGAAGAAGGTGTCCATGTCGAATTCTTATTGTTTAATATCGTATAAATTTTTTTTGGATAATATTAAGTAAGCGTTCACTAGATTAATTATAATAAATGAGTTTGTAAATCTAATAATAAATAGTATACAATAATGCAGTTATAGCACTTACATAGTTTTCTTGTGGTTATATACTTGTATAAACATAAAATATTAGTTTTGCTGATAGTTTATTAGGTTATATATATGGCCCAATATGTTTATGATATAAACAAGTTGATGAATATATGGTGTTATGGGAATATATGGGCCATTTATAAATTGCTAAATGGAATATGCAATCATGTTTAGGGAAGAACTGATGTAAGGATTACTTATATATACTAGTCTATTACTATAATCTAATTAAGCAAATTATATATATATTATTTACACATTATGTTGCTAGTTAAGGGTTTAAATGAGAAGAATTTTTTTGTGAGAAAAAAAGAAGAGGTTTCAACCAATAAGTATGCTTCATTTTACTTCATTTAATATTTGCATAGTATGCTTCATTTTACTTCATTTAATATTTGCATTTAATTTTAATATAAGGGTATATTGGTAAACTTACATAAATCATTAAATTGTATTTTTCCCCTTTAACAACTAACTAAATTAAATTTGTAACTTCTTTTCAAAATATATACTTTTTTCAAATTAAAAAAAAACAACTTAATTTAAAGTGTAGAATAAATTACTAGTTGTGTATGATAAATTACGAGTTGTTTATGATATATTTCGAGGTGTGTAGGATAAATTTCGAATGTATAAGAATAAAATTCTATAATGTGTGCCTATATGTAGGAAAATTTTGATACGTGTAGGTTTTGTAGATTATATGTAGGATAATTAATGATTAGTTGACTAATTAATTAAAGAGAGAAAAATTAATGATATGAGTTCTAAATCAAATAGTATTTACTAATATGCCCTTTCTTTTTTTTTTCTCACATTAAATTTCTTCTCAAATGAAACTTCCTCTATGTTGCTATCTATATATACATTTGATGCTTCCAAATGTTTGCATGCCAACAAATTGATTATTAATCTCACTACTACAAAGTCATATTATGGATACATTAGATTATAATAAGACCTTAAAAAAATAATTATTTATACCAAAACCCAAATCATGGAATTATTTTATAGTTGATTTTTGTTATTTTTTTATTATTCATCTATTAGGGTGATTTCTATCTTTCGAAGATTTCCCAAGCCGTCTATTGTTTAAGGAAGATTAAAAAGGATGCAAACTGTGAGTAGATTCGACTTTTTCTCCTTTTTGCCATTAACTATTTAGTAAACTTCCGTTTTACTCCTTATGGTTTGGTCACTTTAACGGTTTTGCTCCAAACCTTTAAAAACAGCCAGTTTACTCCCTGATCTATGAAACCCTTCATGATTTGACTCCCCACCTCTAACTCCATCCAAATTGTTTATTAACTAAAAGGGTATTTTGGTAACTTCAAATATAAAACTCAGGGTATTTTAGTAAAACTAAAAATAATGATAACCATCATCTCTTCTCTCTCTACCCCTCTGCAATCTCTCTTCTCTCTCTCAACCCTACCCAGCCACCATCAGCCCCATCATCATCGCCGGCGACCGCCCACCACCATCAGACAACAACCACCTATCTTCTCTCTCCCAACAACCTCGTCCTCCACCCACATCCACTGCCACCTCCGCGTCCAGCCTCTTCTGCCACCCATATCCACCACCGCCTCTTACGCCACCTATATCCACCACTACCACCGCTGAGAACCACCCACAACAACCATCTTTCCAGGACCCTAACCCTAATCTCCGACCACCACCTGCAACCATGATCTCCTTTCACCATTTACCTCCACCTGAAAACCCTAAATCCAAAACTCATTGTTGATTCATTTGAGCAGATCCGACCATTTTTGGGGATTTCAAGACAAGTATTTTTTAATATACTTATATTACCAATTGAACATTTACCAAATACACTCTATTCACCTCCAAAATTTGAGATAGAGTTGGTAAAATTTCAAAACAGTCTTAGAGCTTATTTTAAGAGCCGTAAAAAAGAAGTCGTTTTCTTTGAGTGGGTTTACCTAAAAACAAGGCATGCTAATCTATAGGTAATTAATTTACTTTTCTTTTGTGAGTTTTTTTTAATAAAGTAAAATATTATTACAGGCTATTCCAATTCCTTCAAACAGAGCATCTCATTTTAAAGATATATTCAATTCAGCTGCTGAAAAGTTGGGATTTAAGTTTATGGAATTAAAAAGTAAGTCGTATGCATAAATTAAGAGCTTTTGGAATGTTTTGTCATATGTAAGCATAATGGATTAGGGAAAAAGGGATTTTTTATTTCTGTTTCAGATTTATACTTGTTGTGGCAGCCGGAGGTGGGAGTGATTACGGCGGCGATGGGTTTAGGTATTGGGGAAGATACCGGCTGTGTGATGGTGGTGGTGGTCGGGCGATGTGATGATGGTAGCGGTTGTGATGATGGTGGTGGGTCGGGCGGTGTGATGGTGAGGCTGTGGCTGGTGAGGCGATGGTTGGGCAATGTGTTGGTGGCTGTGGTGGCAAGGGAGGGGTGGTGGTGATGATAGTCTGCACTTTGGAGTTGATAATAGAATAAAAATTAAATACTTATATATAAATTTACTTAAATGTCCTTACTTTAACTAAAAATTTTAACTTAGTTAGAGCCGTGGAGCAAACTGGTGACAAAACCAAAACATCAGGAAGTAAAATGGCTATTTTTAAAGGTTTGGGGCAAAACCGTTAAAGTGATCAAACCATAGGGAGCAAAACGGAAGTTTACTCTTAACTATTTTTGGGGTGTATCTCGTGCTTGATTTCAAATTTATTATTTAAATTTGATAACATGCCATTGGATGTGTTTCTATGTGTCACTTGTTGCTAATTTCTATTGTTTCTATATACGTGCATCTATGTGTTACTCGCTTTGTGTCATAGGTTTCGCGTGGATCCACCTGGCTGACCAGTTCCTCACGACAATGGGTTGAACTCAGTATCGCCATCATTGTTTCGCAGATTCGCCTTTCGGGACTTGAATCTCTATGTGTCTATAGTTACTAATGTTGTTATATTTGTGTTGCTTATGAGATATGTGTTGAATTCTTGTTATATTGAAGGACCTAGTTTCACATTTGATAATGCATATGTTATAAAGTAAAGTTTTCTAAAAAAAATAATAAAACAAAAACGTTTTAAAGTAACAACCGAATCTATTCACCATCATGTTTATTGACTCAAAACTCTTTTACACGTGATAAAGGTACACAAGGGTCGGCGAATTTTGAGTTGAATACATATAAGACTGCCTTAGTAATAAACCGGCTATGATATTTTGCTTTTAGTTATTTGAATTTGTAATTCGTATTAATATTTGAATTTTATGTTATATGCGACAATTTAATATTAATGTTTTAAATACCTCAACTTTTAAGTAGTTATAAGCTTTGAGCAATCAATCATGCTCCTTACCATTGCGTTACGAATCGGAGTTTGAGATAAATTTTCATAATTGCTTCTTTACAATGTAGTTGTTCGAGAGAAATTGAATTTTCTTCTTCACAATGGGGTTATTTAATTTTGTATTCCCATAATTAATTCTTCATAATCTAATAATTACTAAATGGGTTGTGTTGGTTATTTGTAGTTATATGTGATAGGGCAAGTTCAGTCGGAGTTGATTTACGACTCATGTTACTATGGTATTATAGTCTAGTGGTATTTTAGGGTAGGATGATGATTAGTGACTATTAGGTTCTGGGTTCGATTTTATGGGTTTTGCCTAGATTTATTTATTAGGTTCCTCCTGAACTGGTGTATTGGCATTATTGCCTAGTGGAGATGGATATGATCGCGTTGTTCCGCTGATAGTATAATAATACTTCAGTAATGCGTTAGTGATCCAAATTTAAGGTTAAAAAAATACAGATAATTCTCTTTTTTTCTCTTATATGAAATTCACAACCATTTCACGTTATTTTATTAATTTTATATATGTTGTATTCTTTGAACCGACCTATTTTGACCTTACGCTCATTTGATCGAAATTTATTTAGCATATTTTGCACCCACTAACAACATTTTCAAAATCCACTATTGGTATATAAGGTAACATATTTGTTTAGATACTAACATTTATGTGGACTATATAAATATACAATCAAATCAATAGGGTGGTGGTCTATTGGCAAAGTCAAAGCGTTTAAACACTTTGGGAGGGGAAGGTCTTGGGTTCAAGTACCAGAGACCATAGGAATAAAAGAAATTTGCCGTTAAAAAAATATATAAATATACATTAGCTTTATTAGCTGAAAACCAAATAAAATTACATGTTTAAAAAAATAGAAAAATAGTTACTATCTTTATTTCTTTTAATCTAAAAATAGTATTTTTAATTATATAATTGCGAAAAAAATTGTATTATCACACATGTCATCAAGTTATAACATGTTAACCAAACTATTTTTCACCGCAAGAGGGTTGATTTGGAACGCGGTGTCCCAAAGCTATTCCCAACCATTCATTTTATTATCCTGGTCCAACGGTTGAGGTTGTTTTGAAAAGAAATAACGACTCATAAGACCTTTAGCGGCAACACATGTCTCCACTAAAACCCTAACGTAAAGTTTTTAAGGCCGGAACTGATTGTGATGAAGACGATCCCTATTATGACACAGAGTGGGAAAATGAATATGTGATGGAGAGTCCTATTAATAGAAGAGTTATTGTAATTTCTACTGATTTTAATTTGATAAACACTTGTTGTAACCTTTATTGAATATGAGAGACATTTGTTGTACTTTCTAATAATTTGTATATGATAAACATTGTAAAATTTGTAACTTTTGAGAAAGATCTTTTCACAATGGTTTGTATTGTTTTACTTGATGGCGCGATGTGGTCCCCCGGGGAACTATGCGGCGATGGCGCCGAGGATGATGTAAGTGCACCTATTGATGATAAATGCTGGATTCTGCTTCATCAAGATCTTTAGGGTCTAAATTGTAATTGATGAAATGTTTATGTCTTTTGTATTTTGTCTTGTAATAGAAATTAGATTGTTATTTGTTGCTAAGTGTCCGATTCATTCAAGAAGTTTTTGTCAATTTGTGTGATGTAAAGGTCTGAATTTGTTAGCTTGTTTTGTATCTATGCAGTCAATCTCAGCGATATATCGGTGAAATATTCTCACCGATATACTCGGTTATCGACCTTGGCTGGCATATCGGTTGAAATATCGGTAATAATATCAGTGGCGATAATATAGGTGATATATCCGATATATCGCCGATATTTTGTAATTCTATATATATCGGTTATCTCACCGAGATTATCGATAGGCCCAACAACGAAGTGAAAATTGAACAGATAAGCTGAAAACTTTGAAGCATCCTTCCTTGAGTTAAATTTTCTTCCTTTTTCTTAGGGATTGGAGGTAGTAAAGTTGGCAACATCAGTAGTGCGATCCATCCTCATGCGCTCCTCCTCCTGTACGCACATAGCGACCAGCTCACTCATCGTCCATTTTTCCTTCTGAGTGTTGTAGTTGATCTTGAATGCTTCAAAAGAAGAAGGAAGCGAAGTAATGATGTCACACCCTGGCTTTGCGGAAGCGTGGTTAATTTGGTGTGACTTCTTAATACCATAGCTTAACCATAACAAGCTATATGAATTTAAAATCATGCAAAGTCATCCATTGAAAATAAAATTGTCAAACATTGTCTAAATGGGTAACCACCCAACAATCATTACTTGTCTTAAACAGTACAACTACTACCATAATGCAAACAAAATAAACATGGTTCAGGGGCCATGGCTTGTCCAGGAAAGAGCCATGAGCCTTGAACCCCGGATGACTCTGAATCTAAATGCAGCGGGAAATCCTGCTAAACCGTGCCAGATCCTTAATTCCCTGAAATACATGTAAGTTGAAAAATCAACAATAATGTTGAGCGAGTTCATGCGAAAATGAGTAAATAAACCTTTATCTTTATCAAAAACCCTGGTATGTAGCAAATAAGGAAACAAAAGAGATCACCAATGGGTTGCAAGTCCACTGATATGTGTGAAGTGCAAGTAGGGATGACTCAAACCTAGCGGATTTATGCGTCGGGCACTAAGTCACCCCGAGGTCCGTTATGCTGGACCTGAGGCTGGGCTCGCTACACCCAGATAGATCTACCGCTCCTGTCCCTCGGTCCTCAACGAGGATTAATGGCCTCAAGTTTCTGCCTACCCACTCACATGATCTAAGTAATAACCCTCCTTATGCTAATCATACCATGTATAACATATCCATAATCATTGTAACATGTATTTCACCCCCGCAGTTTATAAAACTGAAAACAGTTAAGAGAAAAGGGGGACATGAACTCACAGTGAGCGCGTCACAAAATCAAGCAATCCAATATCCAAGTGCTGTGCAACGACCTACATGTGCTAATTCTATTAGACGGATGGCCGTGCTTTAGCTTCATAGTTTACATCATTGGAAACAGTTAGGCAACCGTTCCGTGTATATATTTGATACGCATTCTCCTTCCCAAGGATGGGGGATTTAAATACATGTGTATTTATATTATTTTATTAAGTCCCACTTAATATATTTTATTTCTTATTTCAAAATATATTTATTTTTCTCAAAAATAATATATTTCCTTTTTCTCATAATATTTTCCCAAAATAATATATTGACAATATACGTGCTTATGAACACTTCCGAATAAAGCGTAAGTTACGTTTTGGTGATTAGGTGGTAATAGAAATTACCGTTGTAACTTATATGTTTGCCGTGAAGGCGTTTGTATTATTTCGGGCTTGACAAGGTTAGTAAATATTATTTTTACTCTAAAAATAATATTTATACATTTTCACAAAATAATCATAAACAGTGAGGTGACAAAATATATTTACCGAATAAATATTTATCACTTTTAGTTTTGTGAAAATCCCACCTCCGATTATTTATAAATAAAGTTGTGGCGAAATATATTTTTGAAAACATGTCAAAGTAGTCTAACACTTGTAAATAATTCTAAGTGTTAGATTTTTAGAAAATTTCGCCAGAGTTTCCCCTGTAACTGGAGGTGGCCACGCTTTCAAGCGTATCATTTTCTTTTACAAAATCATCTCAACAATTTATCAAATCAACCAAATCAATTTTCAACACATCAAATAGAAGACTAGAATGTAAAACCGCGTTGTTTCATGAACTTGTAGTTTTTACAAAAACTACGGTGTAGATCTCGTTATTTTTAGTGGATCTATATATAACATAACTTAGTCTTGCAAAAACCTCGTTTTTGGGACAAATCACTTCTTACAACTTCCCGACAATTTTTGTGAACATTGTTATTTTGTCGGATCTTTTATTCTACAAGTGTTTCTACACTTGTAGTTTATAGAAATCGTATTTGTTAACACTTTATCTATTTTTATAAAAACATGATTTTCTCGACACCCGGTCCTACGAATATACCACTTGTACATACGTAGATCGGCTTGTTTAAAATACTATTTTTCATGTTAAAACATTTTTACACAAGTTCATGTTTCCCGTGTGGTGGAGTTTCACCTTTTAACCCTTGTACACAAGAAACAAGTGTATGTCAAGATACGCGATCCGAACAAAGTCGGGTTAAACGATGATGAGAGCCACCACATCGTAGATCAGGCCATATTAATCAACATATTCAAGTACTACGACATTTACACGCGTTTTGAGCTTTTAACCAACGATATTCACGTTTTAGCAAACTTTAAAGTTCCATCAAGCGGGTTACCGACATTCAACCGACAAATATCTTTTTAACCACTTTAGACATGACCAAAAATGAGTTTTAAACGTTATACCTCTAGCTCGGGGCTAGGGAAGAAACTAGTCGAAAACTGCGTGGATAATAGCAAACGGTAGAGGTCCTCCGCGTTCCGTTTGTTCCGAGCTCCGTTGTACGTAACCACCGACACTTGTATACCCTTGGAATGTCAAGACTTGAACCGAAAAACGGATGTGGGGGTGGTGGTGATCTCGGCCGAGAGGAGGGAGAGGGAGAGGGAGAGAGAGTGAAGGTGAGGTGTGTGTGTTTGTGTGTGTGAGAGGTGATGTTATTTATAGAGAAAGTTGTCTCGATCCTCGTGCAATCCAATATAAAATAATAAAGGTGTACTCCCCGGGTCCCACTAGTTGGCCGATTCCTTTAGGATGTAATGGTGCTCGGTTCGTTTTCAAACGTTCAGTTACGGTTCAGTTTGGTTAAGTGCGTTACTTTAAGGTACTAACCCCGTTAGTTGCTTAATGCATTAGAAGCGGGTGTTAGGGTAATCAGGGACCCTAACTGGCTCAGAAAAGTACCAATATTAATTTTGGCAATATTTTTATGTTCCGGGTATTGTCCGGTTGTTCGGTCGGATAGTAATCCGTTAAAGTGCTTAAGATATCCGTTTAAGCGTCATAAATAATATTTTTAGCGACACAATTTATTCTGCAAAGTGTCGGGAATAATTCCTCATATTTTGGCACTTTATTAATTAGCTAGAAGCTAGTGTGTTGATAAAAGTGCTGTGTTTTGTGCTTAAAGTTCGTTTTAGGCACGTCCAAATCTCTATATCTTATTCCTAGAGACGTAATCATACAACCCTTGTATCCCTACACACTATGGGTGTAGTAAAATAATCCTGGCTCATTCAGGCCTTTAGAGGCAGTGTTTGCCTGATGCTGGCTATATCAGCATGTTCACTGTGTATCCGTTTAGTGCTACTGTGCTTTTGTGCATCATGTTTGTCACTAAGGTTCAGTAAATAAGTAGTGTAGTGACAGGAATATCAAAGTATGATGCAGATATGTACAAGTATCAACAATCAAGTAGCAGTTTATCAGCAAACTCAGTAAAGCACAGTAATTAGGCAGCAATTAATAATTAATTAAGTCGTACGGATACCTGGTTTTGTGAGGGTTGTCACATTCTCCCCCCGTTAAATAAATTTCGTCCCGAAATTTAGGTTCTGCTTGAAGAAGCAGGGTTCTTAGGAAACAGGTGGGGGTATTTCTCTTTCATTCGGTCTTCACGCTCCCAGGTGAATTCAGGACCATGTCTAGCATTCCAGCGAACTTTGACGAGCTTGACACTGCTCCGGCGGGTCTTGTTAACTTTCCAATCCGTGACCTCAACAGGTTCTTCAACGAAGTGGAGCGTGTCATCAATATGAATTTCGTCGGTAGGAATGGCAACGTTAACTTGAGTTGGACTCCTCTTAAGATTGGATACATGAAATGTATCGTGAACGTTATTCAGCTCGGCAGGTAGATCCAACTTGTATGCTACTGTTCCAATTTTCTCCAAAACCTTGAAAGGACCAATGTAGCGTGGATTCAACTTCCCACGCTTCCCAAAGCGTGCTACACCCTTCCAGGGTGATACCTTCAACAAAACCATATCCCCAACCTCAAACTCTTGAGGTTTCCTTTTCAGATCTGCATAGGTCTTCTGGCGATCACGAGCCGCACTAATGCGATCTCGGATTTGCGCGATCTTATCCGTAGTTTCCTGAACTACATCGGGACCTACCAATTGTCTATCACCTGCGTCAGACCAACAGAGCGGCGACCTGCACTTGCGCCCATATAAAGCTTCGAATGGCGCGGCACCAATACTGGTGTGGTAGCTGTTGTTGTATGAAAACTCAACCAGGGGTAAATGCTTATCCCAGCTACCGCCTAAATCCATCACACATGCTCTCAGCATGTCTTCCAATGTCTGAATCGTCCGCTCGCTTTGGCCGTCGGTCTGCGGGTGAAAAGCGGTGCTCATATTCAGCTTCGAGCCAAAAGCTTCCTGGAAGGATTGCCATATCCTCGATACGAATCTTCCATCTCTATCAGAAATAATCGAGAGGGGTACTCCATGGCGGGTGACAATTTCTCTCATGTAAATTTCAGCCAATTTGCTTGTATGATCCTTTTCACGGATAGGCAAGAAATGTGCTGATTTCGTCAAGCGATCCACTATCACCCAGATAGTGTCATGGCCCTTAGGCGTTCTTGGCAACTTTGTAACAAAATCCATGGATATATCTTCCCACTTCCACTGGGGAATTTTCGGTTGCTGCAGAAGTCCCGAAGGCTTCTGGTATTCTGCCTTAACCTTAGCGCAAGTCAAACATTGGCTCACATAAATAGCAACATCGCCTTTCATCCTAGGCCACCAATAATAATCCTTAAGATCTTGGTACATCTTATCCGCTCCCGGGTGGATAGAGTACCGTGACTTGTGAGCTTCATCAAAAATAACTTCTCTTAAATCACCAAACAAAGGAACCCAAATCCTTTTCTCAAAACATAACGTTCCTTCCCTGTTTGGAACCAATATCTTCTCCATCCCACGGAGATATTCTTTCTCAAGGTTCTCCTCCTTGAGAGCTTCTTTTTGCGCTGCTCGAATGCGTGAGGAAAGATCGGTTTGGATAATCATTTCCATAGCCCTAACCCTTATGGGCTTGATTCTCTCCTTGCGACTTAGGGCATCGGCGACCACATTCGCCTTCCCTGGATGATACTTGATCTCGCAGTCGTAATCGTTCAGCAACTCAACCCATCGCCTTTGCCTCATATTCAACTCCTTCTGGTTGAATATATGCTGGAGGCTTTTGTGATCTGTAAAGATCGTACACTTCGTCCCGTAAAGGTAGTGTCTCCAAATCTTCAAAGCAAAAACCACTGCGCCTAGCTCCAAATCATGCGTGGTATAGTTCTTTTCGTGCACCTTCAGTTGGCGTGATGCGTAGGCGATAACCTTTTGACGTTGCATTAACACACAACCCAATCCTTGACGCGAAGCGTCGCAGTATACCACAAAATCGTCGGTACCTTCCGGTAGAGCTAAGATTGGCGCGTTGCAAAGCTTACCCTTCAACAACTGAAATGCTTCATCCTGTTTGATTCCCCAATCAAACTTTTTATCCTTTTGCGTGAGGAGCGTCAATGGTTGAGCGATCTTTGAAAAATCCTCAATAAATCTTCGATAATAGCCAACCAAACCCAAGAATTGCCGGATCTCGGTTGGCGTCCTTGGCGCTTCCCAATTCTTGATCGCCTCGATCTTGGTTGGATCCACATGAATTCCACTTTCATTTACCACGTGCCCAAGGAATTGCACGTCTCTCAGCCAAAACTCACACTTAGAAAATTTGGCATACAACTGCTCCTTCTTCAGTAGCTCTAAGATAGTTCTGAGGTGTTGCTCGTGCTCTGCCTTCGATTTTGAGTAGATCAAGATGTCGTCGATGAACACAATCACGAACTTATCCAGGTACGGCTTACAAACTCGGTTCATCAAATCCATGAACACTGCAGGTGCGTTTGTTAAACCAAACGGCATGACAAGGAACTCGTAGTGCCCATAACGAGTTCTGAAGGCTGTCTTCGGGATACTTTCTTCCTGTATCCGGAGCTGATGGTATCCAGATCGAAGATCGATCTTGGAGTAGAAACTTGAACCTTGAAGTTGGTCAAACAGATCGTCAATCCTTGGCAAAGGATACCTATTCTTGATCGTCAACTTATTCAATTCTCTGTAGTCAATGCACATACGGAAACTACCATCCTTCTTCTTGACAAACAAAACTGGAGCTCCCCAAGGCGAGAAGCTTGGTCGAATAAAACCCTTATCCAACAACTCTTGAAGTTGCGTTGATAGCTCTTGCATCTCAGACGGGGCAAGTCTATAAGGTGCCTTAGCCACAGGCGCGGCGCCTGGAACTAAGTCGATGTGAAATTCCACTTGCCTCTGAGGCGGCAAGCCTGGCAAGTCTTCAGGAAAGACTTCCGGATATTCCCTTACGACAGGGATGTCTTCGATCTTCGGCTCAGCAGCCTTTTTATCCACGATGTGTGCTAGGAAAGCAACACATCCTTTCTTTAGACACTTCCTTCCTTTCAGACAGCTGATAATCCGCAACGGCGTCTCACGCTTCTCTCCATGAACAACAATGGTCTCACCATCGTCGGTCGGAATACGGACAATCTTCTCGTGACAAACAATCTCCGCCTTGTTACTTGCTAACCAATCCATCCCTACTACCACGTCGAAGCTTCCTAACTGGACTGGTAGTAGATCGAGAGCAAACTCACGCTCTCCTAACTCGATTACGCAACCTCTAATCACTTCATTGGCTTCTACTAACTTCCCATTAGCTAACTCGATCGAATAAGGAATATCTAACTTACTAGCGGCTAAACCAAGCGTGTTCTTAAATTCTAGCGATACGAAGCTATAATCGGCACCAGTATCAAACAAAACAGACGCATAGCGTTGGTTTACAGGGAACGTACCAGTAACGACATTGGGATCCTGGCGCGCTTCCCTGGCCTCCATGTTGAAAACTCTTCCACGAGCTTGGGTCAATTCCGGGCAGTTCCTCTTGAAGTGCCCTTGATCTCCACAATTAAAACATCCGGGCTTCTGCCCGTTTCCACCATTGTTCCCAGCTTGGTGGTTTCCTTGGTTTCGGTTCACGGTGCCTGCTTGGTTAGCACGGTTTCCATTCCCTCCTTGATTTCCTTGTGGGCGGTTCCCATTACCACCACGGTTGTTTCTATTTCTATTTCCTCCCTGACCTCCCCGGCCAGCATTTGCCCAACAGAAATCCTTTGTATGACCAGTCTTCCCACAAGACTCACAAACCCTTAGACTGCAGCGACCAGAATGATGTTTTTGACATGAGTTGCACTTGGGCTGTGCACCCATGTATCCCCTGCTCTTCTTTTTATCACCAACTGAATCTTGAGCTGGTGCATTCGCTTCTCCCTTCTTGACCACCGTCCCGGTGCTTTGTTTGAAACTTGAAAACTTCCGCTTATTACCACTAGATGACTCCACATGAGTCTCCTTTTTCTTGGGTTCAATCTCATCGAACTTGTTTAACCGAATCGCTTCCTCAGTAAGAGCCACACTGAGATCAATGGCTTCTGTGATGGTTGCGGGCTTGGAAGAAGTCACCATACTGATTATCTGAGGAGCCAATCCCCAGATGAAGCGCTCAACTCTTTTAAACTCGGGTGTTACCATATAAGGTACCACGTGAGACAGATCGTGGAATCTCTGAACATATTCCGCTATCTTCGACCCTTCCATCTTTAAGTGCCAAAACTCAGTTTCAAGCTTTTGAATCTCCGCGCGAGAGCAGTACTTCCTTCGCATAAGCTCTTTCAATTCGGCCCAAGACAGGGCGTAGGCGGCAGCTTCGCCTAGAGTTTGCACTTGAAGGTTCCACCAAGATAGGGCTCCATCTAGAAACAGCCCTGAAATGTAAGTGACCTGCTGGTCGATCGCACATTTGCTCATACGGATGGTGGAATCAGTCTTCTCTGCCCAACGAACGAAGGCTACAGCACCACCCGTGCCGTCGAAGTTTGTGGGCTTACAGTCCAGAAACTGCTTGAAGGTGCACCCTGCACATTCGTTTCAACATAGGAACTGTATTAGCAATTGCGACAGGAATCCAATTAGACCATGGTACGTCTTAAAGACTTAGGGTTACCATGAGTGGGATTCTGGTTGCCATTGCCGTTGGAGCTACTCCAGCTGGGTCCTCCCTGCGATGCAGCATACTGAGCAATCGCGGCAGCAATGATTCCTTGCAGTTCTTCTTGAGTCGTGGGCATCGGCTGCGGTTGACGTCTTGGTGCCATTTTCTAAAGATGCGTACGTCGATTAGGCCATAGAAATCATACGTATATAGTAATAGTAATAGCATATAACATCTCATGTTATCAATATATCACACACAACATCCCATGTCCAACATCCCATGTCCAATATAAAAATAATCAATCAAGTAAATCAGATATGATGAGAATGCGGCGATTGCATATATATCAAGACCATAAGCATAGTAAGTGTGTTAGTACATCCATCAATCACATAGGGGTTACATCACCCCTGTACAAAATACATCATATCAGTGTTACATACAAACAATACATCACATGTATCAACAAAAATCTGTGTGGTCAAATGGTCTTCAAAAGCTGTGCATAACAATCGCGGCTGTCTCACCGGTGTCTACCCTGGTAACGTCGATGATCTCTAGAATGGTGGTGGTGGTGGAGGATAATGTAGGCGGCGAAAGAGAAGCCAATCCTCCTCCAAGGCCTGCTGGGTGCGGATCACGGATGCAATCTGCTGCTCTAGGATCGAAAGTCGAGCGGCAATGTCAGGAGGAAAAGATCGAAAAGGCTGAGCAGATGAGGATGACGGACCAAGATATGGACCAAAAGACAACTGAGCTCTCTCGAGCTCCTGCAAACGCTGAGAATGGGAATCATGCTGGTGTACAAATGACATCAAAAGATCCTCAATAGTATGGCCCAAATGAAATGGGTGGTATGGATCTGTGGGTGGCATGGGTGAGGAAGAGGACCAAAGTAATGGCGCGCTGGTAAGATCGATAGGTGCAACAGAAGATGGGATGGATGCTAACTGAGGCATGACAGGTAATGGCATCGGTACATGGCCAAATGGATGGGCGGAAGAGCCCTCTCCAGGCCCCGCTGGAGGTATGACAGAAGGAATCTGAAACGAGAACTCAGGATGGTGAGCATCAGTGCGGTGAGGAGGAAGCGGCGGAACATCCTCGTCAGCCGGTATCCAACCGTGCTGAGCCTCCTCGTCAGGGGGATCCATGTGCTCTGCAAACAGAGCATGCTCGGGCTCAATAGGCAAGGGGTCAACAGGAGCTAAAACAGGATCAACGTGAGCAACAACAGGATCAACGTGAGCAACAACAGGATCAATATGATCGACATGAGGGTCAACTGGAATGTCAGCGATCAGAGGGTCAACAAGAGGATCAACAACATGGTCAGCATCTAACAAAGGAATATCATCAACAGGAACATCGCCAAGTGGCTGACCCGCCAAAATAGGATCAACAGGAACATCAGCATGTGCCAAACCATGCTCATGTGCGGGATCGAAAGCAGCGGCCTGCTCTGGAGCTACTGCAGGCTCGGGATCGTCAAACGCCATATCGAAGTCAAAGTCCGGATCGATAGGATCAAAAGGGTCGGCAGGGTCAACGGGGTCCTCTACAGGCTGGTCCATATGAACGAACTCAATATCACGGTCTGGATCGAATCCAGGAGGAAATACAGGGTCAGAATCCTCGATATCGTCATGCTCAAAAACAAAGCTCGGCATAGGGGCGGCAGATGACGCCTGGTCAGGATCCGAGTCATGAACGAAAAGCTGCGTGCTCGCCACATGTGATGGAGCAGATGCCACAGACTCAAAGGAGTCTGGAGCTGGAGAATGAACAGGCGAGTCTCCGGCAGGAGCACCGGCGATCATCAAAAGACCGCCAGCGGGCAAAAGAGCTGGGTCAGGATCCTCGTCCTCGTATAGCTCATCATCGAAAAGATCAATATCGTCACCAGCCTCGGCATCAAGCATAAGCTCATAAGCTGGGTAGGATGCAAGAGGAATCGGGGCGGGAATCACAGCGAGAGGAAGATCCGCAGCAGGGCCACCAACGATGGGCTCATCGACGCCGTCAGGTAGCGCGAATGGCTGAAAGTCGTCGTCGTCTGTACTGGTATAATCCGAGGTGTGCACCTCGTGCTCTGATGACATACTCTCGTCTGACTCCATGGGTCGGGGTCCAGTAGTGTCCGAATCTCCTGTATCTGAGGTATCCATGAGTCTGTAATACAATCACAAGTATGTACAAATATCAGTAAATCAGGTAATCACACAAGTTACCACATAATAATCACATATTCCTCCTAGTCCCACTAGCCTCCCAGCCTCCCAGACTGTTCTTCCTAGTCCCACTAGCCAACTTTTC
Organism: Helianthus annuus; assembly: GCF_002127325.2. Classification (NCBI taxonomy): domain Eukaryota; kingdom Viridiplantae; phylum Streptophyta; class Magnoliopsida; order Asterales; family Asteraceae; genus Helianthus; species Helianthus annuus. Next base: position 169,215,039 of record NC_035447.2, on the reverse strand, counting down.
TCAGCCTCCCAGACTGACTCCCTAGTCCCACTAGACAAACATTTCCCAGCCTCCCAGACTGACTCCCTAGTCCCACTAGACAACTACCTCGATCGATTGGATCGAGCCTCGACCTCCCAGACCGAGCCTCAGCCTCCCAGACTGAGCCTAAAATAATAAAATATGCTCAACATTTGTTTATAAAAAGTTTTGGATCTGGACTTAAGTGGTATGCAGAAAAACATTTTCGTGAGAGCCCTAGTGATCATAGTCTAGACTCAAAATGAACCCTAGTTCGCTATGATCAGAGCTCTGATACCAAGCTGTCACACCCTGGCTTTGCGGAAGCGTGGTTAATTTGGTGTGACTTCTTAATACCATAGCTTAACCATAACAAGCTATATGAATTTAAAATCATGCAAAGTCATCCATTGAAAATAAAATTGTCAAACATTGTCTAAATGGGTAACCACCCAACAATCATTACTTGTCTTAAACAGTACAACTACTACCATAATGCAAACAAAATAAACATGGTTCAGGGGCCATGGCTTGTCCAGGAAAGAGCCATGAGCCTTGAACCCCGGATGACTCTGAATCTAAATGCAGCGGGAAATCCTGCTAAACCGTGCCAGATCCTTAATTCCCTGAAATACATGTAAGTTGAAAAATCAACAATAATGTTGAGCGAGTTCATGCGAAAATGAGTAAATAAACCTTTATCTTTATCAAAAACCCTGGTATGTAGCAAATAAGGAAACAAAAGAGATCACCAATGGGTTGCAAGTCCACTGATATGTGTGAAGTGCAAGTAGGGATGACTCAAACCTAGCGGATTTATGCGTCGGGCACTAAGTCACCCCGAGGTCCGTTATGCTGGACCTGAGGCTGGGCTCGCTACACCCAGATAGATCTACCGCTCCTGTCCCTCGGTCCTCAACGAGGATTAATGGCCTCAAGTTTCTGCCTACCCACTCACATGATCTAAGTAATAACCCTCCTTATGCTAATCATACCATGTATAACATATCCATAATCATTGTAACATGTATTTCACCCCCGCAGTTTATAAAACTGAAAACAGTTAAGAGAAAAGGGGGACATGAACTCACAGTGAGCGCGTCACAAAATCAAGCAATCCAATATCCAAGTGCTGTGCAACGACCTACATGTGCTAATTCTATTAGACGGATGGCCGTGCTTTAGCTTCATAGTTTACATCATTGGAAACAGTTAGGCAACCGTTCCGTGTATATATTTGATACGCATTCTCCTTCCCAAGGATGGGGGATTTAAATACATGTGTATTTATATTATTTTATTAAGTCCCACTTAATATATTTTATTTCTTATTTCAAAATATATTTATTTTTCTCAAAAATAATATATTTCCTTTTTCTCATAATATTTTCCCAAAATAATATATTGACAATATACGTGCTTATGAACACTTCCGAATAAAGCGTAAGTTACGTTTTGGTGATTAGGTGGTAATAGAAATTACCGTTGTAACTTATATGTTTGCCGTGAAGGCGTTTGTATTATTTCGGGCTTGACAAGGTTAGTAAATATTATTTTTACTCTAAAAATAATATTTATACATTTTCACAAAATAATCATAAACAGTGAGGTGACAAAATATATTTACCGAATAAATATTTATCACTTTTAGTTTTGTGAAAATCCCACCTCCGATTATTTATAAATAAAGTTGTGGCGAAATATATTTTTGAAAACATGTCAAAGTAGTCTAACACTTGTAAATAATTCTAAGTGTTAGATTTTTAGAAAATTTCGCCAGAGTTTCCCCTGTAACTGGAGGTGGCCACGCTTTCAAGCGTATCATTTTCTTTTACAAAATCATCTCAACAATTTATCAAATCAACCAAATCAATTTTCAACACATCAAATAGAAGACTAGAATGTAAAACCGCGTTGTTTCATGAACTTGTAGTTTTTACAAAAACTACGGTGTAGATCTCGTTATTTTTAGTGGATCTATATATAACATAACTTAGTCTTGCAAAAACCTCGTTTTTGGGACAAATCACTTCTTACAACTTCCCGACAATTTTTGTGAACATTGTTATTTTGTCGGATCTTTTATTCTACAAGTGTTTCTACACTTGTAGTTTATAGAAATCGTATTTGTTAACACTTTATCTATTTTTATAAAAACATGATTTTCTCGACACCCGGTCCTACGAATATACCACTTGTACATACGTAGATCGGCTTGTTTAAAATACTATTTTTCATGTTAAAACATTTTTACACAAGTTCATGTTTCCCGTGTGGTGGAGTTTCACCTTTTAACCCTTGTACACAAGAAACAAGTGTATGTCAAGATACGCGATCCGAACAAAGTCGGGTTAAACGATGATGAGAGCCACCACATCGTAGATCAGGCCATATTAATCAACATATTCAAGTACTACGACATTTACACGCGTTTTGAGCTTTTAACCAACGATATTCACGTTTTAGCAAACTTTAAAGTTCCATCAAGCGGGTTACCGACATTCAACCGACAAATATCTTTTTAACCACTTTAGACATGACCAAAAATGAGTTTTAAACGTTATACCTCTAGCTCGGGGCTAGGGAAGAAACTAGTCGAAAACTGCGTGGATAATAGCAAACGGTAGAGGTCCTCCGCGTTCCGTTTGTTCCGAGCTCCGTTGTACGTAACCACCGACACTTGTATACCCTTGGAATGTCAAGACTTGAACCGAAAAACGGATGTGGGGGTGGTGGTGATCTCGGCCGAGAGGAGGGAGAGGGAGAGGGAGAGAGAGTGAAGGTGAGGTGTGTGTGTTTGTGTGTGTGAGAGGTGATGTTATTTATAGAGAAAGTTGTCTCGATCCTCGTGCAATCCAATATAAAATAATAAAGGTGTACTCCCCGGGTCCCACTAGTTGGCCGATTCCTTTAGGATGTAATGGTGCTCGGTTCGTTTTCAAACGTTCAGTTACGGTTCAGTTTGGTTAAGTGCGTTACTTTAAGGTACTAACCCCGTTAGTTGCTTAATGCATTAGAAGCGGGTGTTAGGGTAATCAGGGACCCTAACTGGCTCAGAAAAGTACCAATATTAATTTTGGCAATATTTTTATGTTCCGGGTATTGTCCGGTTGTTCGGTCGGATAGTAATCCGTTAAAGTGCTTAAGATATCCGTTTAAGCGTCATAAATAATATTTTTAGCGACACAATTTATTCTGCAAAGTGTCGGGAATAATTCCTCATATTTTGGCACTTTATTAATTAGCTAGAAGCTAGTGTGTTGATAAAAGTGCTGTGTTTTGTGCTTAAAGTTCGTTTTAGGCACGTCCAAATCTCTATATCTTATTCCTAGAGACGTAATCATACAACCCTTGTATCCCTACACACTATGGGTGTAGTAAAATAATCCTGGCTCATTCAGGCCTTTAGAGGCAGTGTTTGCCTGATGCTGGCTATATCAGCATGTTCACTGTGTATCCGTTTAGTGCTACTGTGCTTTTGTGCATCATGTTTGTCACTAAGGTTCAGTAAATAAGTAGTGTAGTGACAGGAATATCAAAGTATGATGCAGATATGTACAAGTATCAACAATCAAGTAGCAGTTTATCAGCAAACTCAGTAAAGCACAGTAATTAGGCAGCAATTAATAATTAATTAAGTCGTACGGATACCTGGTTTTGTGAGGGTTGTCACAAATGATGAAATGAACAAGGAAACCATCACTGATTTCCATTTCCAGCCCCTTCAGCTTATTGGCCATGTCATTCATCATCATGATGTGCTCGCGAATGCCGCTCCTCCCATCATACTTAGTTGTCACCAGCTTAAGAATAAGAGTACTAGCATGCGCCTTAGACGTCCCTTTGAACTGCGCCTCCACATGTTCCAAGTAGGTTTTAGCATCTTCAGAATCAGGAATAGCTCCCCTGATTGCATTGCTTATGGATTGCTTCATAAACATGAGAGACATGCGGTTACACCTAGTCCACTTTTCATGAGTTAACTGCTCAGCAGCAGTACTTTGAGTGGTAAGGTCCGCTGGCTTTTTCTCTCTTAGAGCATAATCAAAATCAAGCAATCCGAGAGTAAGCATGAGAGCATCCTTCCATGCAGCAAAGTTATCACCAGTCAAAGGTGGAATCCCGCAGTTGGGTGCTGATAGTGGAAATAAGATGAGCAAGTTATGATACTAAGGAAGAAATTCTAATGTGATCTATGGGCACGTTAAACTAAGGCAGTTTTGTAAAACATTACATTATCTGATTCTGATTAATTAACTAAGTAAATTACAAAACCATTTTTTCTTTAGTTCACATTTAAACAGCTTAAAATAATGAGATTGCGAGTCGCAACCACGATCTCGACTAATGACGTTATGTTGCGAGTCGCAACTACGGTCTCGACTAATCACGTTATGGTTGCGAGTCGCAACTACGGTCTCGACTAATCACGTTATGGTTGCGAGTCGCAACTACGGTCTCGACTAATCACGTTATGGTTGCGAGTAGCAACCTCATGGTCTCGAGTGATGACGTAATGGTTGCGAGTAGCAACCTCATGGTTGCGAGTGATGACGTTATGGTTGCGAGTAGCAACCTCATGGTTGCGAGTAGCAACCTCGCTAACAGCTGTTAATTGTGATATCATAACCGAAAATTCGAAATCTAAGGGATTAAGAGATATTCTTTCCTGTTTTAAGCTGATCTAATTTTGTCAACAGATTTCGAAATTGCAATCTCTTTATCTTTTAACAGTTTTCTAAAAAACTTTAGAGGACAAAATAGATCAAAACCAGGAAAAAACACTTAATAATCCGAAACATATTCCAAATCATAACAGAATACTTCGAATTTTCTCAAGAACATGATGAACCCTAAAACATAAAACATAAATTCTGGAACCCGAAACCTGAATTTTAATAGATTTTTTTCTAAACAGATTTCGGCTAAACATAAACAAGTTAATTCCGAATGAACATATCATTAATCTTTTTCCGAAAATCATGATTTCAAGTCGATCTTCATGACTGAAACCGGCTGTGACGGTTTTGAAAAATTATAAAGAAAATAATCCGTTTTCCAAGTTTCAATCCCAGAATTATGGATACGAAAACAGAACTGACTAATCAACATACGCTCTGATACCACATGTTGGTTCAGTTCTGTTTGTTCATGAAGGAAAACAATATAAATCATACCTGTCACAGCAGATAGTGCAGAGGAGAATCCAGTGAGGGAGTTCGACATGCCTGTCATCTTGATCTGGTTCCTCCTTAGGATGCTGACTGATGATGGGGACTTAGAAACCGAAAAGGGTATCGGTTATGGAGAGGAGATTTCGTGATGATGTTATGGCTAATGGGGTGTGTGAATTGTGTAACTGAGTAACCCTTAAACCTCCACATAACTCTCCTTATATAAGCACCCAGGAGGAAACCTAATTAGTTACTAAGGGTAATATGGTCCATCAACAATTACCAACTAATTAAATAATAGGTTCTAATATATTTTGATCTCTATAATGTAAATGATTAAGATGGCTATAGATTAAATATTAAACATAATATATTTAATCTTACATCACACCCCTAATATTAGATCATAACCAACTATTTTGTCGTTAAATTACACATGAATGATGATCGACACACTAATGGGACTTGGTGAGTTGTTGAAGGTTACTCAAAGCCATATTAGGTCATAAAAGGTTATTTGGTGTTAAATTACACATGTGGATCGATACACTAACAAGCCTTGTCATAGGTTACTTGGTTAGCTTAGGTTATACAAAGTCACATTAACAAATCATTTCAACGTTAAAAAAGTATTATACATAAAATATATTACATTACATTACATTACATTACGTTACATTTAAGTCATAGGCAGGTGTGACTAAGCATACACGAGTATTCGTAGACCACGCCCCATTAGCGGTTTTCAAACATGAATGCATAGCCGATATATGGTTTTAACTTTTAAAGATGATTCTAAGACCATAAATAAAATACAACTTATAAACAAATAATAATATATTATACATAAAATGTTTCCAACAATACATACGTCACGCAAGAGATTATTTCAAGAATGTACAAAACAATAATAAATCAAGATGGCGGCCAATGTCTTAATCATAGAATGAGAGAAGGAAAATCAAACACAATTACAATTTACAAATCTAAGCCGGCTCAAATTAACTCATAAAAAAATATTTACATACACACATATACGAATATATTGACATTGAAAGATTCATATAATATCAACCATGATAACTACCAGACTCTGAACATCATTCTCCCTTCTTATATCCGTTTAAATTAATACATCATATGAATAATAAAAAGGCTAAAAAGAGTTGTATTATATTATAGTTATTTGTGATTTGTATTTATATACGGGTGTGTTTAATACAGGATCAATTTTAAGTTAGAGCTACAAGATGAGACGATTATAAAGTAACACGTTGAGTATTAATTCAATTCACATAGTTTCTTATTCAAAAATTATATTTTACGATGAACACACCTATATAAACTGCGTGGTTCATCATACACCTTTCTAGTGAACGCTACATTTTCAACGATGAAAATGATATTACAATTAAATTTGATGTGAAAGAAGTTTGCTGATTACGATTTCCAGATATCAAATTTGTATGATATCTAGAAGCTGAGTCAAGCTCGATGAGATAGAAGCTAAGTTTGTATTTAGCTCGAGCTAACCTCTTTACTTAAATTTGATCATCTTGTACGTTTTGTCTAATAGAAAAGCCTTAATAACTCATTAACAACAAGATTATGGTTTACAACCATCAAACAATACGTTATATAGTACCAAACTACCAATATACAGCAATGTAAATTAATTTATACGTGTCACGCAACTTATTCAAGACAAATCAACTCAAGTTTTCATACCAGCGAACTACTTTCAACTCGTACTCAACTTAAAACAATTATTCAAGACAAATCAACTCAAGTTTTTATACCAATGAACTAGTTTTGACTCATACTTGACTTAAACAATTATATGATTCAACAAGCTCCAACAAAACCACTTAAACCCAATAACTATAGTATAAATAATTAAGAAAAAAGATTTACATTATTTAAAATACAATAAACAAAAAACTGCAACTTGCACACTCCCTCAACCTCCAAGATCTAACCCCAAGATTTCATCAAGAGATCATCTATCCATGTCTTCATCACTTGATTAACAAATAACACAACTATTAGGGTTTTCATCATGTACAACTTTAGCATAGTATGGTGTAGTAGCAGCAGGTGGATGAACATGATTATACTGATAATATGCTTGCTGCTGCTGCTGCTGTTGATAATACTGCTGCTGCTGCAACTGCTGTTGCTGATATGCAGCATATGCAGCTTTCAAAGCCTCTGCTTGTTTCTTCTTTTCCTCTTCTTTCTTCTTCTCCTCTTCTTTCTTCTTCTTTTCCTCTTCTTCTTTCTTCTTCTTGTCATCAGCAGCAGCATCTTTCTTCTCTTCCTTTGCTGGACCAACTGACACAATCTCTGTATGACAAACCTTTCTAAGTTTTGACACAATTGTCACTGGATCTACATCCCCTGTTACTGTCAGTTTCTTGTCTTTCATGTCCATTGCTATTGAATCCACACCTGTAATAACAACCAATTCACATCAAGTTTTGATCTTTTTGCTTATTTGGATCTGGGTTTGGTTTATTCTTGAAAAATATTATGACCCACAAGAAAAAAGATTGAAAAAATTTGAACCCACCCCTGTAATAACAACCAATTCACATCAAGTTTTGATCTTTTTGCTAATTTGGATCTGGGTTATCTTTATTTTTGAAAAATAATATGACCCACAAGAAAAAAGATTGAAAAAGTTTGAATCCACCCCTAAAGTTTTGATCTTTTTGCTAATTGGGATCTGGGTTTGGTTCAATTGAAAGAAATATTATGACCCAGATGAATAAAGATTGAAAAAAAGTTTGATTTTGCAGTACCTGTGAGGCTGGAGACCTTTTGCATGGCCTTTTGCTTGAGTTTGTCATCCAAGAAGTCCAATTTCAACACAACTTTCTGCAATAAATTGATAAAGATTAAAAAAAGAACCAAAATTTAACAAAACCCAGATAAGATTTCACATATATACTCAATTTTGTGAAATTTGATGATGAAATCAGAAGAATAGAGTTATAGAGTGACATAAACTGATAAACATACCTTCATATTCTTTTTTTTTTTTTTTTTGTGTGTGTGTAGAAAGTGAAGAGATGTGTGTGAGAATCAAAGTATATGCAGAAGTGTTTTGTTTTTAACTTAAAACACAACAAAACTATGTGTGTTAACAAAGCTTGGTGAATTTGTGGTATATAAAGAGTTAAATGAGTGAGGTTGGGCTGAGTCCACGAGTCAACTTTTAATACCCTTTTTTAGTCAAGAGTGGTGGGGGGTATGGGTAGGGTGGGGGTGGGGGTGGGGGGTCCAAGGTTTGAAATAACGACGGTACGGCGGAGAAGGATAGCCGAAGGTGTTGACGACGTGAAGTGTTAGATTGTCAGATGAAGCTTCGTGGAACCAACGGCAATTATTGTGTTTCGGCTTTTGTGATTTGTCTACCTTGGATTTGTCGGGGCATATACCTCTTGGGCCAATAGACGTTTGGGCCAGTGGTTGCTGATAGGCGTTCAGAACATTTTGGGCCACAAGCTTGGATGACTTGAGAAAACAAATTAAACAAATAGTGATACCTGTAATAATGTAATGACTTAAATACTTAAATTTCATTTTAGTTCTTGTGGTCTGAGTCATTTATCAATTTAGTTCAAAGGTTTGAAATTTTGTTATTTTAGTCCAAATAGTTTCTAACGTTTCCATTTTAGTCCATTGGGCTAACTTCATCTATTTTTTCTGTTAACTAAAAGGGCAATTCGATCATTTTTTATGTAATTATGTTAACTAAAAGCGTAATTCAGCCATATAAATGACCAGATTGCCCTTCTCATTAACAGAAAAAATGGATGAAGTTAACCCTAGTGGACTAAAATGGTAACGTTTAAAATTAATTGGACTAAAATGGCAACGTTTCAAATCTTTGAACTAAACTGAAAAAAATAACCCAAACCACATGAACCAAAATGGCATTTGACTCTAATATAATATATCTAAAGAAGTCATTATTATCAAAATAAGAAACAAAACAAAAAAGTGTTATTGTGTGTCAAATCTCATATAAGAAACAAACCAAAAAGTGTTATTATGTGTCAAATCTCATATACACTTTACTAATAAGTTGAGTTTATCAAAATAAGAAACAAACCAAAAAGTGTTATTATGAAGTTTGTTGGTAGAACCGTTTTAACCACAATGGTATGGAGAGGTTGAGATCCTTAATGGGTTTTAGGTTTGTAATGCTAGAAGAAATCGTTGTGTGAGAAAACATAACATTTACATAACTTACAAATAAAAAACATTACAAAACGATAATATTTAAATAAAACAAACGTAAACTAAGGATATGCTCACCAAGTCCCCCAATCCGGTCTAACAAAATCCTTCAAGCCGCAACGTGATCAAACGGCCTTACGTATTGTTTACACCGGCTTTTTGAACGTTTAGAGCCTGTCTAAGGCTTTTTTGGGCAGATTTCAAGGCATACAACATGTATAAATAAAGATTTCCATTATATTTCTATGTTGAGTAAATTAAAAAAATCGTCTTTTGGGGGGGGGGGGGGTATTCCACGGTCCTCCCAACCGCCGAGGTGATCCCACCTCGCAGACCGCCACCCAGCAAGCCTGAGTCTGGGGGTAAATCCGCTACCGTAGGGGCATTGGGAACAAGCAAGACTCGAACCCGCCACCTCCGGGTTAGAATGCGGGCTGGTGGCCATTGGGCTGACACCCAATGGTTAAAAAAAATCGTCTTTTATGTTGACACTAGATTGCAAAGTGTGTCCTTTATCTTCAAAAAGTACAAAAAACGTACTCAATGTTTGCAAACCCCTACACATTATGTCTTTTATCCTTAACTTAGTTATTTTTCATTGTTAAGTGGGTGTGAAATGATTTAAATACACTTACCGTTAAATAAATAACTAAAAAGTTAAAAGAAATATAATTAATATTTAAAAATTTATGTGGGACCCACCACCCACCCACTCTCTTCATCTTCCCCAATCTTCATCACATCCACCTTTCACCACCACCACCTCACCCCGCCGGCAATCCGAATAATAACAATACCCAACAATACGCGACGACAAATCCGAATAATAACAATACCCAAAAATCGTCCTGACCAATCCTTGAACCGCGGGCTCAATCCATCTAAAACGAGATTTAGCTCTTCTAATTCTAATAATTCTTTTTCAGAAAGACCCTTAACATATCGACCCGCATAATTTATTGACGATTCGTTTTCTGTATGCTTTGATTTATGTATTGTAAACGATTGTACACAGGGAAGGTTGTAAACCATTCCTCTGAATAATACAACGAACTGCCTAATCTCCATATCACTAAGCCACCCGTTCTACTCTGTTAGAAAGCAAAAGACAAAGCAAATATGATTTGACTTACAGAAGGTCAAAGGGAGGTTTACGTATGGGACAAGACCTGGCTTACGAGCAGGGTCAGCTCAACCATTTTGGTGGCCTAAAGCAGATAAAAAACTTGAGGCCCTTCCCCCCTCCCCAAAAAAAAACACTATTTGAAAAAAAAAAGACCCTCCTTTACCCGGGATTGGGACCGACAAAATAAACTAAAAGGTTTATTGTTGGCGAAGTTAATTGATGTGCACAAAATGCAACATATAAATTACATCAATTGTGGCTTAAAACTAACCATTTTTTAGTACTAATGTTGGAAAAAGTGTGTTTTTGTCTTCCTTTTGTATTTTCAGGATTAAATGAGCTCAAAATAACAAAAGAAGAAAAAAGACAACAAAATCTAACATAAATACGAGAAAAGGAACAAAAGTGATATGCCCGACCCCCCGACATCATCTTCCCAAGCAAAACAAAGAAAACAGAAGACTGAACACGGGGCCGTACCCAAGAAGCAGCAGAAAAGACAAACCCATAGAAGCTTCTATTGCCCACCACGGGGCCGTGCCCAGCGGACACGGGGGCGTGGTCAACTTGCTGCAGGCGCATTTATTGTAATTGCGAATTACAATTAATGAAGAGAGAGAGTGTCAGATGGACACGGGGTCGTGCCCAGCGGGCACGGGGCCGTGCCCGAGCTCCTGTTCAGCCTATAAATAGGAGTGTTTGGATCTCTTGCAACTCATCCCTTGGCACACCACCTCTCTCACACTTCACCCACTACCCACCACCACCATAACACCATCATCTACCATCATCATCCATTGTCCATCGTGGAGTGTGTGAGTCGTCTCGGGATCCAAGATTGATCGTAAGAGTTCTTGACAATCAAATGCCATGTTTGCCTAAGTCTCTTATATCACTTGGTGAAGACAAATGTCTAGTGTAATACTTTTTATTTTTAATCTTTTGCACTTTTTAATTGGTTTTGTATTAATGACTTTAATTACTAATTTCTTATGTTGAAGGTGATTCTTCCTTATCGTTTGTCCGTGGTGTCTTGGCATTATGTTACTGTCTATATGAAAATAAAAGATTTTCACCATTCATATCTCCACGGTCTATATGGAGGTATGTTGGCTACCTGGCCGGGGGTTAAGGGAACGGTTTGGTAAGAGTCTTGCCATTGTTCAGTGTATAGATCCTACAAATGACCTGGGTCAAATTTAGTAGGACCTCCTTCAATACCCAAAGGTATTGGATGGCGGGGGTCCAAACTCTTTGATCCCCTCATAAGTTAAACTACTATTGAAACTTTAACCCGGGTACTTAGGACTGTATCTCTGCTGACTCAGACTACTTAGCCGAGGGTAACGTCGCCTTCAAAAGAGGGGCCTACCACATTATGCATTAATAACTTAATTAATTATCTTTCAATAATCCGACCCTTTAGGATTGTATCCTTGCTGACTAAAACTACTGGGTTGAGGGTAACGTCACCTTCAAAAGAGGGGCCTACTACAATAACTAAGATAATATCTTAAACAAGTGCAAAAGTGCGAAACTAATCAAAGGTTACACTATACACGAGTCGGATCCAAGTGATTCATCTTGTCTATCTGTTTTTATTTTTATTTTATTTTTCAGCATTTTAGTTAGTTTTATTTTCTTAGTTTAAAAATCTTTGTCTAACATTTTGATTTGATTAGACGTTGAGGATAAACCGGTACTAAAAGCTCTTGTGTCCTTGGACGACCTCGGTATCTTACCAACACTATACTACGTCCACGATGGGTGCACTTGCCCATATGTGTGTTTAGTGTTAGTAAATATCGTGTTTTATAAATTTAAAACTTGGCTAAAAAGTATAAAAAGGGTTTAAAATATATACCTAAAACATATCATACTTCACACGCATCATTAATTTAATTTTTTTTGTAATTTTATATATTTTTTTGTATGTGTAAAGATAAGTTCAACCCAACCCAAATATCATATATAATTTTTTTTGTATTTCTATATATTTTTTTGTATGTGTAAAGATAAGTTCAACCCATCCCAAATATCATATATAATTTATTTTTAAGTTGGAGGCATTGTTGATTTGGAGGCCTAAAGCCCAAGCCTCAAAATACTTGAGCTTGGGCCGACCCTGCTTACGAGATAACGAGATGTCCTTTATTTGCAGAGGTTTTTGATGAATTGGAGTGGAGGTGGTGGTGGTGGTTAAAGGTGGAGGTGATGAAGATTGGGGAAGATGAAGAGGGTGTGGTGGGTGGTGGGTCCTAGGGATGAGCTCGGTACCGTGCGATACCAAACCGGTACCGAAAGAACCGGTACCGAAAATCCCCAAAAGTGGGTACCGGTACCGATACCGAATATACCTGGTTTAGTACGATTCGGTACCTGTACGGTACCGGTATTTGAGGGTAAAAACCGGTACCGTACCGGACCGGTATCGAACCGGTACCGAATCGGTATTGAAAAAGTATCCGGTTCAGTAAATTCGGTACCGGTACCGGCACCGGGAACGATTTGCTCATCCCTAGTGGGTCCCACATAAATTTTTAAATATTACTTTTTAGTTATTTATTTAACAGTAAGGGTGTTTAAGTCATTTCACACCCAATTAACAATGAAAAGTAACTAATTTAGGGATAAAGGACATTATGTGTAGGGGTTTGAAAACATCGAGTACGTTTGGCCAATACTCGGACCTGATCTCGACCCGGGCATGGCCAATACCCAAAAAGTCAAAACCCGGTCATACCCGTACCCGGATATATATCCGAACCCGAGTATTAAAAAAAACCCGTTTTGTGCACCTGTACCTTGAACTTTAGAAAGCATACAAAAGAAGCCCAAAACAAGACTTATAAATTAATAAAATGGCCCATATACACTTGAACTTTAGAAAGCATACCCATTTTGTGCACCTATACCATATAAATTAATCAAATGGCCCATATACACTTGGGCTTCAACGACCCATATACACCACCAACTATATTAATCAAACGCCAGCCCTAGGGTTTCATCTTCGTCTTCTTCTTCCTGCTGCTGCTGCTAACGTTAATTTGAAGCACGAATCATGGTAAGTTACATCTCTATTCATGTATTCTGAGATTGTTTAGATTATTCAACTCTGCCAATTTCGTGATTTTTTAGATTATTCCGGACAAGAACCGTAAGGCCATTTCCAAATACCTCTTTCAAGGTAAGCCGCTTGGTCGTCCCATGGGTCGTCCCAAGAAAATGATGATTTGGCTCCAACTCCTAGTTCAAATATTGTTGATGATAAGCAAGAAAATGAAGATATCGGTCCAAGTTCAAATAATGATATTGATATGCAAGAAAATGAAGATATCGGTCCAAGTCCAATTATTACTTCGGCTACAAGTCCTTCAACACGAAACAAAATCGATTTGAATGATCTTCCTTCGGATCCATCCGATAGACCACCTATTACTACTTATCATCCTAATCAAATAGACGACATAAGAAGAGCGTATCTTGTTAAAAAGGTTTTCAACCACGAGGTCATGACTTTAAATGGACAAACTATTCTAGTGGCCGAAGACGTTTTAATGTTAAATGGCTTGATAAATATCATTTGTTGGAGTATAGCACTAAACAAGAAAAGGCATACTGTTTATGTTGTTACTTGTTCAATGAAAGTGTTGGCGATAAAGGTGGAAGAGAGACTTTTGTAAGTGGAGGCTTAATTGGAGTAAACCGGGTGTCTTAAAAGAACATGTTGGGTTAGTTAATATTTTACATAAGAATGCGGCACAATAATGTGAAAATCTCTTGAACCAAAAGTGATCCTATGATGCGAATGAAAAAAGGCTTAATAAGGAAAGAAGGATCGGAAATCGGTATCGATTAATTGGTTCAGTTCGTAGTGCAGGATATTGTTTAGAAAATAGTTTACCGTTCCGTGGTCATGAAGAATCTGAAAAGTCTCTTTGTAAAGGTATCTTTCTTTCGGTTTTAAAGTTGATTAGTGTGAACAACACATATATTTTTGGGAAGGCCAAAAGAATTATAAGTTGACGGCTCCATCGATTCAAAAAGAGATTGTCGATTGCTATGCGAAAGAAGTAACCAAATTGCTTTGTGAAGATATTAAAGACGATGTATTTGGGTTGTTAGGAGATGAGTCTAGTGACGTGTTTTTAAAGGAACAAGGTTTGCGCCAAACTGACACAACCTTGCGCCGGTCATTGGTTTCTTTCCCTTTTTCGTGTTTTCAACTTCCGTCTTACGTGTAAGCTTCTAATCCTTCAAAATGCTTCCCGAAAACCTCTCATTAAGCTCCAAAAGCCTTCCATTGAGCTTTGGGTACCTGAGAATCAAATCAAACTCAAACTAACCATGTTTTATGGTAATAAACACTTAAAACCATATATTTACACATGTTAAAACATGATTATTTACCCTTCTATCATTTAATGTTGTTATCATCATCATCATCATACTTAGTAAATCCCACCAATAGCAAAGCAAAGGTAGGGTCTGAGAATGGTAAGATGTAGACAACCTTACCTCTACCTCGTAGGAATATAGAGACTGCTTCCAGTGAGACCCCCGACTCGATAGTAGTTTTGCATCAAGCCTTGGACATAAGGCAGATAACACTCAACAATCGGGACAAAGACCGATTAGTGCATGTACCCTTTTGTCTTTCAACTACCAACGCCACCACATGACGCATGATTAACCGTCCTCGGCTTTTAACGTTATTTTCACGAAATTAGTAAAATAACGTTAAAATTTGTGCACTTTCACTCCCCCCCCCCCCCGCGGATGGTCCACACATGATGGTCTTGTAACTGGTGATTGTAATCGTTATGTCGGTCTCTAGCAACTTGCTAGTGTTTAAAATTCACCAACAAAATTCTTCAATTTTTATGTTAAAAATCTTACATGTAAGTTTTGGAATGTCACCATTCATGATTATGAATAGTTAGAATCATTATTGAATATCTTTCTTACAGAGGCGGAGCTTGCTAAAAATATGGATTTGAAGCAAAGATCTCGAATTAGATGGGCAAAAGATGGAGATGAAAAATCCAAATTCTTTCACTCATTGATTAATTGGAGGAAAGCTAGTAATGTGATCCATGGGTTGAGCGTTGATGGAGCTTGGATTTCTAAGCCCTCCTTGGTTAAGAAGAAGGTTTTTGGCTTATATAGATCCAAGTTTGAGGAAGAATGTATGGATCGGCCGAGTCTTGAATGTCCTAACTTGAAGAAGATCTCGGGTATGGATGCTATTTGGTTGGAATCTCAGTTTTCGGGGGAGGAGATCAAAAGTGCCGTGTTCGAATGTGGTGATGATCGGGCCCCCGGTCCGAATGGGTTTAATTTCCATTTCTTTAAACACTTTTGGGAGCTATTCGAGGAGGATTTTGTGAGACTTATGGTTGAGTTTCACGAGACTGGTAGGATTAATGTGGGATGCGGTTTGTCTTTCATAACGCTTGTTCCGAAAAAGAAGGACCTTTTGAGCCTTAATGATTATAGCCCTATTAACCTTGTTGGTGTGATCAATGTCACACCCCGACCGCGTATAACATGCAACCGCGGCGGAAAACGTCGGGGAGTGTTGTGGACAGAATTAATTGTTTCATAACTATGGAAATTAAAGTTACATTTTATTTATCAAACACGGGTGTTACATTGTCTTAAAAGGAAATACAGAATTCAAAACATAGTTATACTAGTTCTATCTTCATTTTTAGTCTCTAAGGCACAGGTCCGCCCTAGTATCGTGATCAACATCTTATGGAACAGCTCCTGAAAACACATGTGAAAGTAGGTACGTCAGCATAAAAATGCCTGTGAGATACATAGGTTTTGTGAAAATGGGATTCATGACTTGAGTTTAAAGAAATGTTTAATAACAGTCAGTCATGAACCTTGTATTTTGTCTTGCTTTGTAAACCATTTGAAAAACGATAATATCAGATGATATGTATAGATAAGTGTAAGGTTAAACGAGTAACCAAGTAAAATGAGTTGAATAAGATAAGTTGTTTGTGAAAATAATGTCTTGTGAAGAATATGTTATTTGTGTAAAATGTAATGTGTCTAAACTGAAATGACTTAGATAACGCTACGATATGTAATATTATACAAACATTTATATATAGGAAGTACCAGCGGCGTATCCACCATGTTTGCATCATATTACATACTCCACGTTACTCAAACCATTTACCCAAACCATCCACCATGTAAGATTGTTCTTGTATAACTCAATTGTCAAGTGTTATTGTGTAAATCATGTCAAATGTCTATGTTCAATGTAAATCATGTAATGTGTATCCCAAAATGTATCATGTACGGTAAGCGAAATGTATCAACTTAAACCATATGTAAAAATGCACAAGACAAGTCGTTGAAGTAAAACGTGGTTTAAATCAACGTTATGTTCTATGGAAAAATGCATGCTCTATTGATATTAACATTTATGCGGTATTGTGAAATATGCATACATCCAAGCCTTGAGACTGTGGCGATAAACCCTTAAACAAATTAAAGGTTTATCTAAGTTATGTATATCGAATTCGGTCATTCCTTACAATCCTATCAAACCCAGGACTTCAGGAACGGGAGTTGTCAATTCCTATGGTACCACTACCTACTAACGAACGGCGTAGCTAATGTTAATGAATGTATTGTCCCATGTTAAACAAACCAAATGTCATAACAAAATGAAGGCATGTGATGTAAACAATTGTACTAAGTATGCTAAGTAAACATACGAAGCAGAAATGTTCATGTAAATCAATGTGTCCATATGCTGAGTAAACATATGCAACAGAAATGTTCATGTAAATCAATGTGTCCATATGCTGAGTAAACATATGCAACAGAAATGTTCATGTAAATCAATGTGTCCATATGCCGAGTAAACATATGCAACAGAAATGTTCATGTAAATCAATGTGTCCATATGCTGAGTAAACATACGCAACAGAAATGTAATGTAAATCATGTACTATAATGTACTAATGAGCATAGCAGATATACGATGTGAAAACATGGAAAGCATGAAAGTAACAGATAGGCACATGTGTTTCACCCCAAAATAGTTTGGAAAACAGTAAAAGAGGGGTTCTATGTACTCACATTGACTCCTCGAAAACATGTAAAAGATGGGGTTCTATGTACTCACCTGAGATTGCTTTGTAGTTCTTGTATAATAACCAGATAATGCTAAAGATCGCGGGATATCAAACGGCACCTAATAGGTAGCTATGTTAATATACCGGACCAAATCGGAAGGATCGGATAGTATGTGGGTTCGTAAACCAACGAGTATGGAGACTCGTGAAATATGGTTTAACAAAGCCTACATACTAAAATGAAACTTAACCTAAGTGCTTACGGCCCATCACGACCCGTTTAGGTAGCTTATGCTACCTTAACGCGTCGTTCGCGTAGAACGCGTTTGGAACGCCTAACATCGCGACCACAAGGTATAACCTCGGAAGGTTATAGCTATGGTCACCTAATATGTTTGGTCGGATCCTAATGATCGACCAAATGGGTCGGGTTCGAAAGTATAAGCGATGGTTTAGATCGCTTACCTTACGACCCTATATAAGCACTATACTAAAAGTGACGAGCTAAGCATGTTAGAACATGCTTAACTAAGTTTAGAAAACAGGTTTGGCATCAAAGCAAACGGCTTTGATGCTCACGAGTAGTTTGGTCACAAAATATGCAAGAATGCACATTTTGGCCGAAACTACGACTCGTCACTGAGCCTAGATAACGTGGTAATCAGTAGGTACAGTCACTACGGACTATAACCATCGTGATCACGCTCACGTTATGAAGTTCCAAGAACTTCGTGTTGACCATAGGCTGGTCAATGCAGAAAGTCAACAAAACGTTGACTTTCGGACTCGAAAAGCGGATAAAAGAACGAAAGAATACTTACGGAGGGTCCCCGAATGCTAATCTAGATCAAAATGGCTCAGGTATGAAACAATGGTTCAAACTTAGAGCCTTTAGATCAGACTGTGTGAGTTTTTAGCAAAATGGGGGGGGGGGTATTTATAGGAAATGCAAAGCCGTTAGGATCGTTTCTTGGTTTTCGTGCCACGATCCTAAGCGTCCACTTGTCAAAATGTTGTGGTTACTGAAAATAGCCCTTGGCTCTTGATTGGGTGAAAGGGCATTGCCCCTTGAACGAACGAAAGGCCAACTGCAAGTGGATTCAATGAATCTGCTGTACTGGGGACTCCTTACGGACCGTATGGGTTTTGGCTTACGGTCCGTAAGCCCTTAGTTTGGCAGATTTACAGTTTTGGTCCCTGCAGCTCCAAAACTTGGTATTTGATGCATTTTTGACACGTTTAAGCCCCGTTAACCCCATTTCAAAGCTCTAAAATGATGTTAAAGTATAGGGGGAACTTACAATGTGCTCAAAAATATCCCAGATGTCGGTTCGTTTGGCCGTACGGTCGCGATGTTCGGTTAATTACGACGGAATGCGCATAAGCGCGAAAGACGATCCAAATTGTGCGACGAATGGATTTTTCTCATGCCAAACACTAAAGCATAATATAAGGATGCTTACATAAATTTTTGGATGTCCGGATGTATTCAGAACGTAAGTTATGCGCAAAAGTGCAAACTTGTGCACTTTTTAACACTTTTAGCCCATGAATGATCCAAAAGTTTGTTTTAGCATACCAAACCCCTCAAAGCCTATTTCTAAGCTATGTAAAGGATATTTATGGTATGTTTAACTTATGGACATGTTCCGGAATGTTCGTTACAGTTCAAATTGGCATACTTTCGCAGTTTGTCAAGTTTAGTCCCTGTAAGCGAATTAACTTGTTTTTGCCATACCAAAGCCTTCAAAACTTATTTCTAAGTTATGTAAAGGTTATTCAAGGTATGTTGAGTATATGTCGATGTTCTGGAGTATTTGTCGCATTAAACTGAGTACGTTTACGTACTAGTTTGCGTATAATTCTCTAGAAAGCGATGTAGAGTTTGGAATTGAATAAAAGTCAAAACATGAAAAATGTAAAACATAACGAAACAGACATTTGGATCAAATAACATTGTTTTATTGAAAACTGAACTGTTCACAATGATTACAAGCACAAATGTTACAGTCTCCCCTACTTGTGGAAATTTCGTCCCGGAATTTATTTAGAGGAAACTCGTGGAAAAAGATGCGGATATTTTGCCTTCATTTGATCTTCACGTTCCCAAGTAAACTCGGGTCCACGTTTAGATTCCCAGCGAACCTTGAGCAAAGGAATGCGCTTGCGTTTAAGCCACTTGACTTCACGTTCCATGATTTCCACCGGTTTCTCAACAAATTTCAGTGTTTTATCAACACGAATTTTGTCAAGCGGTATGTGGAGGTTTTCATCAGCTAAACACCTCTTGAGATTGGACACGTGAAAGGTTGGATGAACATTTCCAAGTTCAGGAGGTAACTCAAGTCTGTAGGCTACCTTACCGATTCTTTCGACGATCTTGAATGGTCCAACGTATCTAGGTGCAAGTTTTCCTTTCTTTCCAAATCTGATCACACCTTTCCAAGGTGAGACCTTAAGTAATACACGATCACCGACTTGAAAATCCAAGGGTTTGCGTTTTAGGTCCGCGTAACTCTTTTGACGGCTTCTAGCTGTCTGAAGGTTATCACGAACTTTCTTAACCTTATCTGTTGTCTCTAAAATGAGGGCAGGTCCAGTAAGCTGAGCCTCGCCGATCTCATTCCAGCAGACTGGTGAACGACATTTTCGACCATAGAGAGCCTCGAAAGGAGCCATGTTGATGCTAGAGTGATAACTGTTGTTGTAGGAGAATTCAATCAAAGGAAGATGTGAATCCCAACTACCACCAAAATCGATCACACAAGCTCTAAGCATATCCTCCAGTGTCTGGATTGTTCTTTCAGATTGACCATCCGATCGCGGATGATAGGCTGTGCTCAGATTAAGTTGGGACCCCATGGAAGATTGCATGGTTCTCCAAAAATGAGAAGTGAAACGAGCATCTCTGTCAGAAATGATGTTCAAAGGAACACCATGTCGAGCTACAATTTCATCCACGTAGATTTGAGCAAGTTTGTCAGCCGAAAAATCCTCACGGATTGGCAAGAAATGCGCTGACTTGGTAAGACGATCAACGACTACCCAGATGGCATCGTGACCTTTCTTTGTGCGCGGAAGTTTGGTAATGAGATCCATAGTAATGTTTTCCCATTTCCAAACTGGGATCTCTGGTTGCTCCAATAACCCAGAAGGACGCTGATGTTCAGCCTTAACCTTAAGACAAGTAAGGCATTTTGATACGTATAAGGCAATGTCTTTCTTCATACCAGGCCACCAATACTGAATACGAAGATCCTTATACATCTTATCCGAGCCAGGATGAATAGAATAACGAGACTTATGGGCTTCATCCATGAGCAAGGTACGAAGATTATCTTGGCTTGGGACCCACAAACGGTCCATGAAGTAATACGATCCATTGTCCTTCAGTTCAAGAGCAGGAGTTATGTGATAAGGAAATTCCTTATCCATCAAACCTTGTGAAACACAAGCTTGTTGAGCCTGAGAAATACGGGCTTGGATATCGGTTTGAGCTTGAATAACAGATTGGACACGAATACAATGAAGCTTAGTACGTTCCTTGCGACTCAAAGCATCGGCTACGACATTCGCCTTACCAGGATGGTAGCGAATCTCGCAGTCGTAGTCGTTTAGAAGTTCAACCCAACGTCATTGTCTCATGTTAAGTGATGCGTGTGTAGTGTAATATATTTTTAATGTATAATTAAGCCCTTTTTTACACCTTTAGCCAAGTTTTAAATTTATAAAACACGATATTCACTAACACTAAACACACATATGGGCAAGTGCACCCATCGTGGACGTAGTATAGTGTTGGTAAGATACCGAGGTCGTCCAAGGACACAAGAGCTTTTAATACCGGTTTATCCTCAACGTCTAATCAAATCAAAAGTCAGAAAAAATGTTTTTAAACTAAGAAAATAAAAAAAACTAACTAAATGCTGAAAAATAAAATAAAAATAAAAACAGATAGACAAGATGAATCACTTGGATCCGACTCGTGTATTAGTATAACCTTTGATTATTTTCGCACTTTTGCACTTGTTTAAGAGATTATCTTAGTTATTGTAGTAGGCCCCTCTTTTGAAGGCGACGTTATCCTCAACCCAGTAGTTTGAGTCAGCAAGGATACAATCCTAAAGGGTTGGATTATTGGAAGATAATGAATTAAGTTATTAATGCAAATTATGGTAGGCCCCGCTTTTGGCGGTGACGTTACCCTCGGCTAAGTAGTCTGAGTCAGCAGGGATACAGTCCTAAATAGCCGGGTTATAGTATTAATAGTAGTTAACTTATGAGGGGGTCAAAGAGTTTGGATCCCCGCCATCCAATACCTATGGGCATTGAAGGAGATCCTACGAAATTTGACCCAGGTCCCTTGCAGGACCTCTAAACGCTGAACAAGGGCAAGACCCTTACCAAACCGTTCCCTTAACCCCCGACCAAGTAGCCAACATACCTCCATATAGACCGTGGAGATATGAATGGTGAAAATCTTTTATTTTATATAGACAGTAAAATAATGCCAAGACACCACGGACAAACGATAAGGAAAGATCACCTTCAACATAAGCAACTAGTTATTAAAGTCATTAATACAAAACCAAATAAAAAGTGCAAAAGATTAAAAATAAAAAGTATTATACTAAACACTTGTCTTCACCAAGTGATGTAAGAGACTTAGGCAAACATGGCCTTGATTGTCAAGAACTCTTACTATCAATCTTGGATCCCGAGACGACTCACACACTCTACGATGGACAATGGATGATGGTGGTGGATGATGGTGTTATGGTGGTGGTGGGTGGTGGATGAAGTGTGAGAGAGGTGGTGTGCCAAGGGATGGATTGAAATGAAACCAAGCACTCCTATTTATAGGCTGAACAGAAGGCTGGGCACGGCCCCGTGTCCGCTGGACACGCCCCCGTGCCCGTCTGACACTCTCTCTCTTCATTAATTGTAATTCGCAATTACAATTAATGCGCCTGCTGTACTTTCGCCACGCCCCCGTGCTCACTGGACACGGCCCCGTGGTGGGCAATAGAAGCTTCAAAGGTTTGTCTTTTCTGCTGCTTCTTGGGCACGGCCCCGTGCTGGCTGAGCACGGGGCGTGTTCAGGCTTCTGTTTTCTCTTCTTTGCTTGGGAAGATGCCGCTGAGGGTTCGGGCAGTCTACTTTTATTCCTTTTCTTGTATTTATGTTAGAATTAGCTGTCTTTTTGCTTCTTTTGTGAATTTGAGCTCATTTCATCCTGAAAATACAAAAGGAAGACAAAAACACTCTTTTTCCAACATTAGTACTTAAAAAGGGTTAGTTTTATGCCTTAATTGATGTCATTTATATGTTGCATTTTACACACATCAAATACCCCCACACTTGAACTTTTGCTTGTCCTCAAGCAAAACTCTTTAAATGTGGCTTACACTCCCAAATGGAATGGGTAGAAGAGAAGGTTTTTGGCTTGTCATAGAGTGTCAGGAATCCAAGATCTTTTTGGGTTTTATTTTTATTTATTTACAATCCTATTTGTTATGATTTATTTAGAACGCTTCATAGGATAAATTACTTATTTGGGCATAACATGCCTTTTTAAAATTCCATTTATATACAAGTTCACATACCTCACGGGAGAAATCACTCAACACTCGGCCGAAGGTGTATTTTTTTAGTGAATCACTCGAGAGCGGCATGGAACTTACGCCTTCCATAGGCTTGCCAAGCAATCAATCCTCCTCCTTTTTAACTTTTATACCTTTGTAAAATATCAAAAGGACTTTTTGGGTGAAGGATTAGGCTTGGGCTAAAGGTAGGTGGTTGGGTTAGTGGTTAGTAAAAGGGCGAAAAGCGTAAAAAGCGTCGGTTTTCGTAACACGCTTTGTTTTTAGTGACTTTTTATTTTGAAGTATTTCTTCAAACAAGCTTTTCTTTGCATATCTTGTTTGTTTTTAACTTCATCATCATATTTTTTTTTTAGTCACATAAAAGAACGAGCTTGCGAAAAACCGAGCTTGTTACTAAAATAAAGGGTGAAAAATAAAAAAGGTTTTTGGTGGGTAAAAAGGGTTTAGGGTAAAGAAACGAAAGGTTTAGGCTCAAAGGGGTTAACTAGGGGGATTTTGGGTAGGTGGTAAAAAAAATGAAAAATAATGGTGTAGAAAGAAAAAATGGTTAGTCCTAATGCCTCCATCATTTACTTACTTGGGTTTAAGTTGGTAAGGACCGGGAATGAATCGTCGTGGCAAGTTCTAGAGTTGTAAGAACCAAGCGGCTATTCACACAAGAAACGAAAAAATGAGCATTTAGTCTAAAGATGTAAATTTGTATGCTCAATAAAGGCTCAAAACTCACTTTTGTGGGAATGGTTTTTTTAATGTGATCAAGTATATATAATCAAATTTTAACTAGACTTGTTATGCCGTTTCATAATTTTCTTATGTTGGTTCTTGTTATCACGACGCTCTCGGTTGTAAATTTAAAAAAAAATATAACCTTATTAATCTTGTGATTCCTAACTTAAACTTTAGACAAGTAAAAAAATTTGGGGTGTTTAGCGGTTCCAATAGAGTTTTGTGTAAGGCTTGTTGTTAGGACTTGCAAAGTTTCAAAGTGTTAGCTTCCCCGCCCCCCCACACTTAAATTACACATTGTCCTCAATGTGTCTCAAAAATAAATTTTTAGGTTGATTGGATGTGCAATGTGGTGTTAAAAAGCAAAGTTTTATGTTACTGGCCGTCTGGACACGGCCCCATGTTCAGGTGCCAGTAACAGAAATTAAAGAAATGAGACAGAAGCCTGGACACGGGGGCGTGTCTGGTGAACACGGCCCGTGTCCAGTTACCTGAACTGGGCGATTTTTCTGCAGGTGGTTCAGCACGGGGCCGTGTTGGTTGAGCACGGCCCGTGTTGAGCCTTCTGTAATGGAGATTTGTGTCGGGTTGCTTCGTTCTTTGTGCATGGGGCCATTTTTCTCGTTCCCTTTTTTCATCCATTACCACCACGAGTGTGTTTTATTTGTAATAAACCATTAAACCTTTAGAAACCATCATTTCATTACAAACATAGAGAGATATTACATAAAAACTAAAGATGAAAATACATAAATATTAAACCATGGAGTTCTAGCCCTATGTCTTATTTTAATTAGCAAAATTTCCAAGAAGCTACTAATCTTGGTTAGATAAGGCTTTTTGAAACTCCTTCTTCCGGGTGTGGTCCTCCTCACATGTCGGCGAGCCACTCCTCCACCTCCCTTGGAAGAAGAAAGGAAGGCTCATTTGCATTAGTTTGAGGAGTTTCGATTTCCGCTGGAATCTCTTGTGGGTGTTCCATGGGAGGTTCTGCTGGAAAGTCTTCCCACCCGGTAGGGTTGTTAACCCCGAGTGCCAAGTTCCAATCCTGTTGTGGAAGAACTGGTTCCATCGGGGGTGCTACAAGAATATTTAACCTCTGGTGCAAGAGGTTAATTTCTTGGAAGCTGCTTTCGAGCCCCACCGTAAGATCGTTAATACGGTCAATTAGGACCTCCTCTACTGACGTCATTTCGTCGAGAGCCTCCCTTAATGCTATCACATAGTGCACAAGCGTAGCTTCAACGGAGGGCCTCCTTCCTCTTCGACTGTTTGATGAATGAATGGATGATGTTTCGCTGTTTTCACTCGACATTCTACGAAAAATAAACCGAAAAACAGTTTATTTGATGAAACAGTATCTGGACACGGCCCCGTGCTCATTGAGCACGGCCCCGTGTTCATCTTTCTGCAGAATTTTGAAGCCAGGAATCTTGAAGTTTTAAGTTATTTTCTGAACTTATGTAGGCTTTTTGGATATTAATAACTTTAAACAATGTTACACAACATGTTTTTACCAAGATTCCTTGAACAAAACTCATTGCTTCCTACCACAAAAGTTGAAGAATTCAAACTTTTAATGGTAGTTCTTGGAGAAAGATGAAAAAGAAGGAAATGGCTAGAAGAGGAAAGGACAAGATGGGTTGTTGGAACCTTCTTTTAGACTTACCTAGGATAGTTTGAGAGAAGATTCCTTCAAATCTCTGTCCCAAGTTGGTCCAAATGTGCAGAATTCTTGGCTGCATTTATAGAAAACGACAACATCCTGGACACGGCCCCGTGCCCGTTGGACACGGCCCCGTGTGCAGGTGAAATTCTGACACAGTTTGTCCGTATTCTGACGTACTGATCAGAAGGGAATCTTTTGGTGAACACGGGGGCGTGTTGGCTGGACACGGCCCCGTGTTGAGGGATCTTTTATGAAGTTGTCTAGTCTTTTAAGGAGTTTATCTGTATCGGGTGGCTCTTGATTGGTAGGAACAACCCCAAAGTGCCTAAGATACCTTAATTGTCCTATACTAAGGCGAGAACGCAAGAGGTTGTCGGTGAGGGTAATTCCTATTTTTATTCTAGGTGGACAAGTCCAACCCTTTCCCGGGCTCTCGTTAAAGAAGGTGTATGCCGAATCGCTCAGGTCTATGTATGCACCGAACGAAGTCGATGGAGAGTCCTTCACGGCACAATCGGCACAGGGACGACTATCGTCCAAGTCTTTTCTAGGTATGAAGGTATTTTCGGGAGCAACGAGGTTGTCGGAATGCGGTTCCAATATTTCCTCATGGTCATCGTCTTGGGGCGGATCAATAAAATCCTTCCTAAGTTCTTTTGACCAATTTAGAATTAGTTCTTCTAGTTGAAATAACTCGTCAAGGAGCATTTCTCCTAGAATATCTGGTTGGGCGCATTCGAGGGAGAGATAGTGCTTATTTTTACTTTCGCCCCTCTTAAGGTTATAAGGAATTGGTGGGTCTATATAGTGGGGCCTGTAATTTAGAAAATAACATTTTAATTCTTCATGTTCGCCTCCACATAATTGACACCACATACCATAAGAGTGCCGAAAGTAAAAAGAATTACTATCACTCATGTTTGTGTCAGAAATTACCAACCGCCGGGATCTAACGATTCTGTTTTCAGTAAGAGAATCTTGGGCACGGGGGCGTGTTGAGTGGACACGGCCCCGTGTTCAGCTTACTGTCTGACTTAAAACAGGATTGCCAGTTCCAATGATTGAGCACGGGGGCGTGTTGGGCATGGCCCGTGCTGAGCTCTGCAGAAGCTGAAAAACTAAGAAAATCCTAAAAATTAAAAAGAAGAATAAAAATATGATTAGGCCGTTGATTCCTAACTTTCTTAAAATCCTTGTGTCCCCGGCAACGGCGCCAAAAACTTGATGCGTGTGTAGTGTAATATATTTTTAATGTATAATTAAGCCCTTTTTTACACCTTTAGCCAAGTTTTAAATTTATAAAACACGATATTCACTAACACTAAACACACATATGGGCAAGTGCACCCATCGTGGACGTAGTATAGTGTTGGTAAGATACCGAGGTCGTCCAAGGACACAAGAGCTTTTAATACCGGTTTATCCTCAACGTCTAATCAAATCAAAAGTCAGAAAAAATGTTTTTAAACTAAGAAAATAAAAAAAACTAACTAAATGCTGAAAAATAAAATAAAAATAAAAACAGATAGACAAGATGAATCACTTGGATCCGACTCGTGTATTAGTATAACCTTTGATTATTTTCGCACTTTTGCACTTGTTTAAGAGATTATCTTAGTTATTGTAGTAGGCCCCTCTTTTGAAGGCGACGTTACCCTCAACCCAGTAGTTTGAGTCAGCAAGGATACAATTCTAAAGGGTTGGATTATTGGAAGATAATGAATTAAGTTATTAATGCAAATTATGGTAGGCCCCGCTTTTGGCGGTGACGTTACCCTCGGCTAAGTAGTCTGAGTCAGCAGGGATACAGTCCTAAATAGTTGGGTTATAGTATTAATAGTAGTTAACTTATGAGGGGGTCAAAGAGTTTGGATCCCCGCCATCCAATACCTATGGGCATTGAAGGAGATCCTACTAAATTTGACCCAGGTCCCTTGCAGGACCTCTAAACGCTGAACAAGGGCAAGACCCTTACCAAACCGTTCCCTTAACCCCCGACCAAGTAGCCAACATACCTCCATATAGACCATGGAGATATGAATGGTGAAAATCTTTTATTTTATATAGACAGTAAAATAATGCCAAGACACCACGGACAAACGATAAGGAAAGATCACCTTCAACATAAGCAACTAGTTATTAAAGTCATTAATACAAAACCAAATAAAAAGTGCAAAAGATTAAAAATAAAAAGTATTATACTAAACACTTGTCTTCACCAAGTGATGTAAGAGACTTAGGCAAACATGGCCTTGATTGTCAAGAACTCTTACTATCAATCTTGGATCCCGAGACGACTCACACAAGAGCCCTCTTCTGAAACACACTCGAAGAAAACTCGACCTTGCGATTATCCGGACACTGCACGTGGCGAAAAGTATTCTCGATGCTCTCGAACCATTGAAGAAGCCCAGTTGCTCCCTCAGAACCACTAAACTTGAGTGGCTTAGCCGCGTTAAAATCCTTGTATTTGCATGTACCATTGTTGTTGTTGTTGGCTTGGTTCCATTGAGCAAAGAGATTTGGGAATTGAGCAGCCATCTGCTGCGCAATAATTTCTGCCAGCTCGGCAGTAGCTATCTGGTTGTCGTGTCGAGGAGGCATTCTAGAAGAGAAAAACATGAAATGAAACGAGTGAGATGATTGGATGAAGAGAATGAGATGAAGCAAAATCAACAAAAGCAAAGATGGCGGTTATGCATAGCAAAGCAAACAAGCGACATGAAATGTCTAGTCAAAGTAAATGGGTCAGAATTAGTGTATCACGAAGACATGCTCGCCTATAAGTGAACACTCACCCCAAGAGTTCCCAGGTAAGAGTGACTGGTCCGATTATGTGGATTTGTACGAACACTCTAGCCTTAGACAGAAAACTCAGGGTACAGGCATTCACTCTTCCAGTTCGCACGTGTTCACACTATTAAAGCCCCAAAACCTTGACGAGATTTTTGAGAATTCAAAGGGGTTCAAAACCTTATAACAGAGGGTTCAAAACCTAGTAATCAATCATCCTAGAACAGATGATTAATTTTCAAAGCGGATTTGGAACCGAAGTTCCCGTTGTGGTTATCACCTAAGGATAGGTGAAGTGCATGTTTTCAAATATAAACACAAGATAACTTGTGTTAGGGTCCTAGAAAGTTATAGTCTAGGTCAAAGCATTACTAATAACCTAATTCCCTATAACCATTGGCTCTGATACCAACTCTTCTGTCACACCCCGACCGCGTATAACATGCAACCGTGGCGGAAAACGTCGGGGAGTGTTGTGGACAGAATTAATTGTTTCATAACTATGGAAATTAAAGTTACATTTTATTTATCAAACACGGGTGTTACATTGTCTTAAAAGGAAGTACAGAATTCAAAACATAGTTATACTAGTTCTATCTTCATTTTTAGTCTCTAAGGCACAGGTCCGCCCTAGTATCGTGATCAACATCTTATGGAACAGCTCCTGAAAACACATGTGAAAGTAGGTACGTCAGCATAAAAATGCCTGTGAGATACATAGGTTTTGTGAAAATGGGATTCATGACTTGAGTTTAAAGAAATGTTTAATAACAGTCAGTCATGAACCTTGTATTTTGTCTTGCTTTGTAAACCATTTGAAAAACGATAATATCAGAGGATATGTATAGATAAGTGTAAGGTTAAACGATTAACCAAGTAAAATGAGTTGAATAAGATAAGTTGTTTGTGAAAATAATGTCTTGTGAAGAATATGTTATTTGTGTAAAATGTAATGTGCCTAAACTGAAATGACTTAGATAACGCTACGATATGTAATATTATACAAACATTTATATATAGGAAGTACCAGCGGCGTATCCACCATGTTTGCATCATATTACATACTCCACGTTACTCAAACCATTTACCCAAACCATCCACCATGTAAGATTGTTCTTGTATAACTCAATTGTCAAGTGTTATTGTGTAAATCATGTCAAATGTCTATGTTCAATGTAAATCATGTAATGTGTATCCCAAAATGTATCATGTACGGTAAGCGAAATGTATCAACTTAAACCATATGTAAAAATGCACAAGACAAGTCGTTGAAGTAAAACGTGGTTTAAATCAACGTTATGTTCTGTGGAAAAATGCATGCTCTATTGATATTAACATTTATGCGGTATTGTGAAATATGCATACATCCAAGCCTTGAGACTGTGGCGATAAACCCTTAAACAAATTAAAGGTTTATCTAAGTTATGTATATCGATTTCGGTCATTCCTTACAATCCTATCAAACCCAGGACTTCAGGAACGGGAGTTGTCAATTCCTATGGTACCACTACCTACTAACGAACGGCGTAGCTAATGTTAATGAATGTATTGTCCCATGTTAAACAAACCAAATGTCATAACAAAATGAAGGCATGTGATGTAAACAATTGTACTAAGTATGCTAAGTAAACATACGAAGCAGAAATGTTCATGTAAATCAATGTGTCCATATGCTGAGTAAACATATGCAACAGAAATGTTCATGTAAATCAATGTGTCCATATGCCGAGTAAACATATGCAACAGAAATGTTCATGTAAATCAATGTGTCCATATGCTGAGTAAACATATGCAACAGAAATGTAATGTAAATCATGTACTATAATGTACTAATGAGCATAACAGATATACGATGTGAAAACATGGAAATCATGAAAGTAACAGATAGGCACATGTGTTTCACCCCAAAATAGTTTGGAAAACAGTAAAAGAGGGGTTCTATGTACTCACATTGACTCCTCGAAAACATGTAAAAGATGGGGTTCTATGTACTCACCTGAGATTGCTTTGTAGTTCTTGTGTAATAACCAGATAATGCTAAAGATCACGGGATATCAAACGGCACCTAATAGGTAGCTATGTTAATATACCGGACCAAATCAGAAGGATCGGATAGTATGTGGGTTCGTAAACCAACGAGTATGGAGACTCGTGAAATATGGTTTAACAAAGCCTACATACTAAAATGAAACTTAACCTAAGTGCTTACGGCCCATCACGACCCGTTTAGGTAGCTTATGCTACCTTAACGCGTCGTTCGCGTAGAACGCGTTCGGAACGCCTAACATCGCGACCACAAGGTATAACCTCGGAAGGTTATAGCTATGGTCACCTAATGTGTTTGGTCGGATCCTAATGATCGACCAAATGGGTCGGGTTCGAAAGTATAAGCGATGGTTTAGATCGCTTACCTTACGACCCTATATAAGCACTATACTAAAAGTGACGAGCTAAGCATGTTAGAACATGCTTAACTAAGTTTAGAAAACAGGTTTGGCATCAAAGCAAACGGCTTTGATGCTCACGAGTAGTTTGGTCACAAAATATGCAAGAATGCACATTTTGGCCGAAACTACGACTCGTCACTGAGCCTAGATAACGTGGTAATCAGTAGGTACAGTCACTACGGACTATAACCATCGTGATCACGCTCACGTTATGAAGTTCCAAGAACTTCGTGTTGACCATAGGCTGGTCAATGCAGAAAGTCAACAAAACGTTGACTTTCGGACTCGAAAAGCGGATAAAAGAACGAAAGAATACTTACGGAGGGTCCCCGAATGCTAATCTAGATCAAAATGGCTCAGGTATGAAACAATGGTTCCAACTTAGAGCCTTTAGATCAGATTGTGTGAGGTTTTAGCAAAATGGGGGGGTATTTATAGGAAAGGCAAAGCCGTTAGGATCGTTTCTTGGTTTTCGTGCCACGAACCTAAGCGTCCACTTGTCAAAATGTTGTGGTTACTGAAAATGGCCCTTGGCTCTTGATTGGGTGAAAGGGCATTGCCCCTTGAACGAACGAAAGGCTAACTGCAAGTGGATTCAATGAATCTGCTGTACTGGGGACTCCTTACGAACCGTATGGGTTTTGGCTTACGGTCCGTAAGCCCTTAGTTTGGCAGATTTACAGTTTTGGTCCCTGCAGCTCCAAAACTTGGTATTTGATGCATTTTTGACACGTTTAAGCCCCGTTAACCCCATTTCAAAGCTCTAAAATGATGTTAAAGTATAGGGAACTTACAATGTGCTCAAAAATATCCCGGATGTCGGTTCGTTTGGCCGTACGGTCGCGATGTTCGGTTAATTACGACGGAATGCGCATAAGTGCGAAAGACGATCCAAATTGTGCGACGAATGGATTTTTCTCATGCCAAACACTAAAGCATAATATAAGGATGCTTACATAAATTTTTGGATGTCCGGATGTATTCAGAACGTAAGTTATGAGCAAAAGTGCAAACTTGTGCACTTTTTGACACTTTTAGCCCCTGAATGATCCAAAAGTTTGTTTTAGCATACCAAACCCCTCAAAGCCTATTTCTAAGCTATGTAAAGGATATTTATGGTATGTTTAACTTATGGACATGTTCCGGAATGTTCGTTACAGTTCAAATTGGCATTCTTTTGCAGTTTGTCAAGTTTAGTCCCTGTAAGCGAATTAACTTGTTTTTGCCATACCAAAGCCTTCAAAACTTATTTCTAAGTTATGTAAAGGTTATTCAAGGTATGTTGAGTATATGTTGATGTTCCGGAGTATTTGTCGCATTAAACTGAGTACGTTTACGTACTAGTTTGCGTATAATTCTCCAGAAAGCGATGTAGAGTTTGGAATTGAATAAAAGTCAAAACATGAAAAATGTAAAACATAATGAAACAGACATTGGGATCAAATAACAATGTTTTATTGATAACTGAACTGTTCACAGTGATTACAAGCACAAATGTTACAATCAACAAGGTTGTTTCGAAGATCCTCGCAAATGGACTTAAGAAAGTTCTATGTTCGGTTATTTCGGCTCCCAGTCGGCTTTTCTAGGAGGCAGATTTTTTCTTGATGGTCCTCTTATTATTAATGAGGTTTATTCATGGCTTAAAAGGAGTAAAAAGAAGGCGCTTCTCCTCAAGATTGACTTCGAGAAAGCATATGATAATATAAACTGGAGGTTCGTGAAGGATGTTCTTAGCCTAATGGGGTTCGAGTCTAAGTGGTGTAATGGGGAATTCTTTCTTCGGCTCGGGCGTCGGTTCTGGTCAACGGATCTCCTATGTTCGAATTTAAGTGTGGTAAGGGGATGCAGCAAAGGGATCCTATCTCTCTGCTTCTGTTTATCGTGGTTATGGAAGCCTTGTCTTGTCTTATTGTGAAGGCTGGTGAGGTGGGGGTGTTCTCGGGGATCGGCCTTCCTAATGATGGGCCGTTGTTATCCCCTCTTCGCGGATGATGCTCTTATCATTGGGGAGTGGGATGTGAATAATGCGTTGAATATTATTAGAATATTAAGGTGCTTCTATGTTTGCTCCGGTTTAAAAATTAACTTAGAGAAATCTAGTCTTTTTGGTGTTGGGGTTGAGTCTGCGGATGTGGATTCGGTGGCTGGCCTTATCGGTAGCTGGCCTTGTCGGATGTGTTCATGGACCTGATGAATCGTGTGTGTAAACCCTATTCGGATCGTTTTGTGATAGTCTTTATCGATGATATCCTCGCTTATTCTAAATCTAAGACTGATCATGCTCGTCATTTACACTTGATGCTCGAACTGCTACGTGGTGAACGTTTGTATGCTAAATTTTCTAAGTGTGAGTTTTGGATTGAAGAAGTGTAATTTCTTGGTCATGTCGTTAGTAAGCAAGGTATTCATGTTGACCCTTCTAAAATCGAAGCTGTGAAGAATTGGAGTACGCCTAAGTCCGCATCTGAGATTCGTTCTTTTCTAGGATTGGCGGGTTATTACCGCTGATTTATCTCGGACTTTTCTAAGATTGCTGTACCTCTCACCTCATTGACTAAAAAAGGGAGACCTTTTGCTTGGGGTCCCGAGCAAGGGGAATCTTTTCGGACTTTTAAGACCTTTTTGTGTAACGCTCCTATTCTTACTCTACCCAATGGGAATGACGATTTCGTGGTATATTATGATGCCTCGAACCGTGGATTGGGCTGTGTGGTCATGCAGCGGGACAAGGTCATTGCTTATGCCTCTCGTCAACTCAAGGTACATCAGAAAAACTATACTACTCACGATCTGGTGCTTGGTGCAGTTGTATTTGCATTAAAGATCTGGCGACATTACTGGTATGGTACGAAGTGTGTGGTCTTCACCGACCATAGGAGCCTTCAACATATCTTTGACCAAAAGGAACTGAACATGCGACAGAGACGTTGGGTAGAACTACTTAACGACTACGACTGCGAAATTCGCTATCATCCTGGCAAGGCGAATGTAGTGGCCGACGCTCTTAGTCGTAAAACCCACTTTAAAGCTATTCGCGTCTCTAGTGATTTGCA
The DNA here is from genome assembly GCF_002127325.2 of Helianthus annuus. Lineage (NCBI taxonomy): Eukaryota > Viridiplantae > Streptophyta > Magnoliopsida > Asterales > Asteraceae > Helianthus > Helianthus annuus. Next base: position 169,181,085 of record NC_035447.2, on the reverse strand, counting down.
TGCCTGTATTCATGAAGCTTAGTACTCGTCAGCTAATAAAGGAAGTCTATCTGTTGAAGTTCTTGGCGCTAATGTGAATCAGGTTGAAACTAAATCTGATGGTCTTCAGTACTATCTCAATCGCATCTGGGTGCCAGATCGCGATAACCTCCGTGTCACACCCTGCTAGTAGCGGAAGCGTATTGTGTGTGACGTAAGAAAGGTAATCATTGCGTCCAATCGTGTATCACCGGCTCAAGACTTGTTTCCTGAAATACATGTAGTTTTAAAAAGTCAACAAAAGTTGAGCGAGTTCATGCAGTTTATGTTATCATATGAAATCGTAGTATTCATGAAAATTAAATCTTGTATTCGTAGTATTCATGAAAATGAGATCTTGTAATCGTAGTATTCATGAAAATGAACCCTTGTCATCGTAGTATTCATGAAAATGAAATCTTGTAATCGTAGTATTCATGAAAATGAGATCTTGTAATCATGGTATGTTCTGATTCATTCATGGAGTCTGTTAAGGATCTATCAGTGGGTAGCGAGCCCCCTGACATAATGCACCATAAGCAAATAACCAAACCGAGAACACTTTGTCATCATTGGGATCACAAAAGCACTCCAGGGTATACCAACCAGGAGTGGGGCGTGCCTCAAGCCCAATAGATCTACACCTTTTGCACCTTGGTCACCAAGTGTTTAGTGGTTACTAATGTAGTTTCCCTACTTATGCACATTGATCATGTCATCTACTCCGTAACTAGCATACCAAGAGTTTTAGCATGTATTTCCCCTCGATGTTTTTGAAAACAAAACATTGAAAACAGTGAAAGGAGGGACATGAACTCACAAGTTTGCGTTCCTGTATTATGATATCGAAGTGAGCGTCCGTACGTGTCAATAACCTACATGTGTACTAACCTCGTTAGACACTAGGTCTTTCGGACCTCGTACAAGTTGTTCATCTTGAACTCTTTATTATGTTCTCATTTGTTATCTTTGGAACAACTTTGTATTTTAGAGCGTTGATAGTTTACTCGCTCGACTGTTATGTGTATTCATGTATTCTATACGTATTGAATTATATGCGAACGGCTTCGAACCTATGTCATTGGGCTTATCCCACGCTTCATTGTTATTGGGCCTAGCCCTAGTTTTCTTGTTACTGGGCCTAGCCCTAGTTTTTAATGTCATTGGGCCTAGCCCTAGTTTTCTTGTTACTGGGCCTAGCCGTAGTTTGTAATGTCATTGGGCCTAGCCCTAGTTTTACTGTCATTGGGCCTAGCCCTAGTTTTTAATGTCATTGGGCCTAGCCCTAGTTTTAGTAATTTGGGTCTAGCCCAAATCTAATCCTAGTGAGTCCATTAAATATACTCTTACAATTTTTACCAAAAATTCACCAAGCATGTAACTTAATAAGTTCGTTTTTCACATGAAAAATACTTGGTAATTTTTATAGTTTTCGACTTTCCGGATTCTTGTTTTTGACCACTTAGTTATGCGTTCGCTTTAGTGTCTAAAAATATGTTATTTTTAGACTCGACATTGTAGTAACTTGTTTATGATGTCGATATGCCCAAATTGTCGTCATCAAGTGTTATGTATTACTGTTTCGACCATTTCGTTTATTCGTCCGTTTAATAGCATTTCATTGGAACATGTAGGAACATGTATATGTATTTTTTGGTGTCTTTTTATACTTATCACATACAAGTATTTCTTGTAATTATGAGTGTATTATTTTGATCACCCTAAAGGTATCTAAGTACATACACCTAGCACAAAATACATATACTTGATGAGTTTCCAAAATATATAAATTTTTGCCAAAAATTATTATTAGATATGGTTATTATTTTCACCTATTTATTTTTGTGGAAATATATATTCAAGTTCATAAGAACTCTTGAATATTTAGGACATAACCATTTTCATCAAAGCTTCCATAATGACGTTTAAGACCACTAATCGCATTTAACTTTGTTAGTCACCCTTTAACCCCATTTTTAATCGCGATTAGATTTTTAGAAAATTCGCCATAGTTTCCCCTAAAACTATGACGTTTCCCACGTTATAAAAACGCGTTTAAACCATGTTTAAACCCATAATCATAATCAATTTCCAAATCAAGTTTTTTTCCACTTTAACCCCTTTGATTACTAGACTTTTTATGGTGATCTTTCATGAAAATCAAGTTATTAAACTTAACTTGTAAGTACAAAGTTTAATAAACTCCCAAAATTAAATGTTAAATCCATTTAAACACTTGCTTCTTTATGAAATCTAAAAAATTATATAATTAGTTCATGAAAGTGAGTATGATGATCTTTCAAGATTTAAACACAACCATGTTTAAATCACATTTTTATGTTCATCATGGCAAGATGAACAATAATCTTGAACACTACATTAATCTACTAGCAAGATCATCATAACATGGATTTTGAATCACTAATATTAACAAGATCAACATAAACAACAAGATCACACAAACTAACTACACTAATCTACACATAACAACACGTAATATGGTTAGATTTAGTGTTTATTAGCTTTGAGATTAGGGTTTTTGTTTGTGTTTAACTTTAATTTCAAGACAATCAACTTGTACTTCCATAAGTTACTAGTAATAAGAAGCTTAAAAATGGTGATTGGAAGACTTACAATATTGCACAAGTTAAATAAGAAAATAGGAAGAAAGTTAAGCTCCAAGAAAACTCCTAATGAAGCTCCATGTGTTAGTGATGCTTAGATGGTAATAATAAGGCTTGATTATAGTGAAAATATGGTGAATTATCAAGGAAAAATGGTAGGTTTCCTTGTGTTGTTTTGGCCGTAAATGAGGGAGGAGTAAAGGGGATTTTTGGTTGCAAGATTTTAAGTGAAAATGATAGGATATGGTGAAGGTGAAAATGATAAAAAAAAATGGTGTACATAAACAAATTTCAACACCATACTTTGCAAAGATCACACCCATTCTTGCCATGTTGTAAGTTGATATGATGGGTCCACCATGTTGGCCGATTGTTTTCTTGATGTAGGATGGATAGATATTATTTTTTTTATAAAAAAATAACATGTGTAAATATAAATGTTAATTTGGATGTTTAGGTATTTACTAGAAGTCTTGTGTCATTAGCCCATTAATATTAGTTTAGGGTGTTAACTGAAGTGCAATTAGGTTATTAGTTTAGTAGGTATTAATTTTGGATGGCAAAAATACCACTAGTTCACTCGTCGGTTCGATATCGGGTGATATACAAAAGTTGTAGTGTAATACCGGGAGATATGGTTTTAATTTACCATCGACACTATAGCGTTTATTCAAGGCGTTTACGACGCCAAAATATAGTTAACTAGCTCGCTAGACTAGCGTAAGTTGTATTTTGATACCTTAAATACTTTCCGTTTAGGCGTCGGCTAGTTAATGGCACTTTCATTTCGTACCCGACGAAAGTTTGCTGCAAGTTGTCATCCCGTAACCAAATGAAGTATGAAGTGATTACGAGTTCCAAATTAAGCTTAACTAGTTCACTAGCTTCTTCATTTGGTTGTTTTGTGGCGAAAATACCGCTTACTAGTTTTTCGGGTCGATAACGGACTAGTTTAGTGCATAGCGATATAATATCGGAAGCTTATGATTTTAGACACCCCGTTATCATACTTATATTGTTTTCATATGATTGATATCATTTGTCCTAATTCCAGAGTTCCGGAAATGCTAAATTATGGTTTCAGACAAGTTAAAATGTCATATTTTTGGTCGAAACCGACATTTTTGAAATCAGGGCGTTATACCGGAAAGTGTTGTATCTTTGCAAGATATGTTTTCATAATAGTGTTTTCTTATAAAAATGGACTCAGTTATGTTATCTGTGTGTTCTTTTTCAGTGTTTCGTTCTGTTTTCATGGTTTTGCTGGCATGAATAGTGTAACCGTGAATAGTGCACGCAACACTTTCTACCAACACTTTTAGGACATTGTTTGCTTGGTTTCGCAATATGACGAAAACCAACATATGTTTTAGCTTTGTTTTCTTGTCCTAACACTGTTATCCAGTATACGACACGGTTATGTAATTAAATTACGCTAAATGCATGAGATTCAGAAATATAATAGTGATTAGATTGTACGGAATTACCAGTTATTTGCCAGTTGTTACATTCTCCCCCTGTTAAAAAGAATTTCGTCCTGAAATTCAAGTTGAGCCATCCTTGCAGGAGTCTTCTTAAACAGGTGGGGATATTTTGCCTTAATCTGATCTTCACGTTCCCATGTGTACTCGGGTCCGTGACGTGAATTCCAGCGGACCTTGACTAGTTCGATATTACTTCTCCTTGTCTTGTGGACCTTCCGGTCCATAACCTCAACGGGTTCTTCGGTAAACTGGAGCGTGTTGCCTACATGAATCTCATCCGCTGGAATGATAACTGTATCAACAGTCGGACTTTTCTTGAGGTTCGACACATGAAATGTGTCGTGTACGTTACTGAGTTCCTCTGGCAGTTTCAACTTATACGCAACGGTACCGATCTTCTCCAGAATCTCAGATGGCCCAATGTATCTTGGATGTAGTTTTCCGCATTTCCCGAATCTAGCTGCGCCTTTCCAATGTGAGACTTTCAGTAAGATTTTGTCTCCGACCTCGAAGGATAATGGTTAACATCTTCTGTCCGCGTAGCTCTTTTGTCTGTCACGAGCCGCTTTGATACGGTCTCGTATCTTTGCTATCTTGTCAGTGGTCTCTTGGACTAGTTCAGGGCCAACGAGTTGTTTGTCTCCGACTTCCGCCCAACACAGCGGTGATCGGCACTTCCGTCCGTATAGTGCTTCGAATGGGGCGGCTTTGATGCTTGTGTGATAACTGTTATATAGGAAAACTCTACCAGAGGTAAATGAGTATCCCAGTTTCCGCCCAAATTCATCACAAAGGCGCGAAGCATGTCTTCCAACGTTTGGATGGTTCGTTCGCTTTGCCCATTGGTTTGCGGATGAAATGCTGTGCTTAAATCCAAACAAGATCCAAGCGATTCTTGAAATGATTGCCATATTCTTGACACAAAGCGACCATCGTGATCCGAGATTATTGAAATAGGCACTCCATGACGTGCTATTATCTCTTTGAGATAAAGTTCTGCTAACTTCTCTATACTGTCTTTCTCGCGAATTGGCAAGAAGTGAGTGCCTTGGTTAATCGATCGACGATAACCCAAATCATGTCATGACCTCGAGAGGTCCGTGGGGGTCCTGTAATGAAATCCATTGATATTTGTTCCCATTTCCAAACGAGAATCTCGGGTTGTTGTAATATTACAGATGGCTTTTGATTCTCGGCCTTGACCTTTGCACAAGTTAGGCATTTCCCAACGTAGGTCTCAATATCTCCTTTGAGATTAGGCCACCAGTAATTTTCCTTTACATCCTGATACATCTTATCAGATCCGGGATGTATTGAATATTTTGACTTATGTGCTTCATCCAACACTAAGTCTCGCAATCCGCTAAAGTAAGGATTCCAGATTCTTCCCATGAAGTACGTTGTGCCATCTTTGATCTCTTCCAGTTGTTTCTCTAATCCTTGCAAGGATTCTGCTTGGATGTTCTCCGGCTATAGAGCTTCTAGTTGTGCATCGTGCACACACACGAGTAGTGAAGTTCGTCTGAATGGTTAACTCTAAAGCTCGTACTCGTAAAGTTTTGACTCGCTCTTTCCGGCTCAAAGCATCTGCCACAACATTGGCTTTGCCTGGATGGTACTTGATTTCACAGTCATAGTCATTCAATGATTCTACCCATCGCCGCTGGCGCATGTTTAATTCTTTTTGATTGAATATATGTTGAAGACTTTTATGGTCTGTGAATATGGTACACTTAGTACCATAAAGATAATGGCGCCAAAATTTTAAAGCGAATACCACTGCGCCCAACTCTAGGTCGTGAGTGGTATAATTCTTTTCCTGAACTTTCAACTGTCGTGACGCGTACGCGATGACTTTTCACGTTGCATTAATACGCAACGCAAGCCTTGGTGCGATGCATCACAATACACAACAAAGTCATCGGTGCCGTCAGGGAGTGATAAGATTGCGCTTGGCATAGTTTATCTTTGAGCGTTTGGAATGCCATTTCTTATTTTTTCACCCCAATCAAACTTTCTATCTTGTTGAGTGAGCGAGGTTAGCGGTTGAGCCATTTTAGAAAAATTCTCAATGAATCTATGATAGTATCCCGCTAAGCCTAGAAATTGTCTTACTTCCGTTAGGGTCTTGGGAGCGTTTCAGTTCTTTATGGCTTCTATCTTAGCTGGGTCCACATGTATTCCATTCTCATTCACAACGTGACCGAGAAATTGGACCTCGCGAATCCGAAATTCGCATTTTGAGATTTTGACATACAATTGTTCTCTCTTAAGTAGCTCCAGAGTAGTTCTCAAGTGTTGTTCATGTTCCGCCTTGGTTCGTGAGTATATTGAAATGTCATCAATGAATACGATCACGAACTTGTCGAGATATGGCTTACATACCCGATTCATCAAATCCATGAATACGGCGGGAGCGTTTGTTAGGCCGAAAGGCATAACAAGGAACTCGTAATGCCCATAGCGAGTCCTGAACGCTGTCATAGGAACGCTTTCCTCTTGGATCCGCAGCTGATGGTGTCCGGATCTTAGATCGATCTTGGAATAAAAGCTAGAACCGTGTAATTGATCGAACAAGTCGTTGATCCTCGATAAAGGATAACGATTCTTGATAGTTAGCTTGTCTAGTTCTCTGTAATCGATGCACATCCGAAAGGTTCCATCCTTCTTTTGACAAATAGCACCGGAGCTCCCCAAGGCGAGAAACTCGGTCTAATGAATCCTTTGTCAAGCAATTCCTGAGGCTGAGTAGATAATCCGTTGTGGAGACAGTCCCGGCAAGTCTTCTGGAAAGACTTCAGGGTATCCCCTTACCACGGGTATATCCTCCACCTTGCCCTCCTCGGCCTTCTTGTCAGCCACACGGGCAAGAAGGGCGATGCATCCTTTTTCTCAGACATCATCAAGCCTTCATGCAATTAATAATTCGTAGTAGCGTGTCTTGATTCTCCCCGTGCACTAAAAGATGTTCTCTTGTCGGACAGGGGGATGCGAATGATCTTCTCCTGACATATGATTTCGGCTTGATTATCGGATAACTAGACTACGTCAAAAAACTACGTTGTAACAACCCAATTGAATGAGTGAAAGGTCAATATTAAATTTTCGCCCACAAAGTTTGAGTGTGCATCCGTTAATTTCTTCTCCAAACTCAACTAACTTATCATCGGCCAATCCTAGGGAATGACGGGACGTCTAGTTTACTTGACTCGGCCAAGTATACTTTGAATTTTGGATGAAGCTAATACCGACACCGGTGTTAAACAACATGGATGCAACGGGTCGGTTGATAGGAATGTATCGGTGACCCTTGAAGACTTCACATGACTTCGCTAATTCCTCATTAGCTAACTTGACAGAGCAAGACATGTTTAACCTACATGACTCTAATTCGTGTATATGCTTAGTATCTAAAGACACTAAGTTAAGCCGACGTTGGTATCCAAAGAATTGATACATGACGGTTGTAGAGTAGAGCATACCCCTAGACTTGCTTACTCACTAGCTTGATTCATCCTTAACCATCCATGCTCGTAGTGACCTCCTTGCCACAGTAAAAACCACCTCGTTCATTCTTAAATATAGCTAACTCATTAGTTTCTGTTTTGTGCCAAGTCTCACCACACTGTTACTCTTGTCACTTTTGCAAGTGCCCTCATGATGAAAGTTTCACCTATCTCATTCCGAATTTTGACAAGTTATTAGCATACTTCTTAATGCGAGTATCGATTATGGCTGTAATCGCCTTCGCTTTGCTTGTCACGGGATTTCTCATTCTCTTAACACCCTCCTTGGACAGTCCCCCATCCTCACCACATCCTTGGTAAGACTAACTGAGAGAGTTACTTGAAAATAAATCTAGGTAGGGTGACATGATGTGATCATGATTCGGATCTCAGGGCTAAACCCCAAATGTAGCGCTCAGTGCGTTTGGATTCGAGTGTTATCCAGTATGCCATAATCCTTGAGAGTTCGTAGAGGCGTTAGGGGTAACTAAAAACATTAGCTCTAATCATGATCGAGTTCTAGAGCTCGGTTCCCAAACTTGGAATTTTCCACTAGCGAGCAATACTCTTCTCGCTTAAGATTCTTGAGTTCTTCCCACAATACCCTCTTTATTGTATTACTCCCTATAGTTTGCACTTGGAGATTCCACCAAGTTAACGCCTCATTCAACAGAAGGCTATTCGTTTACCAAAACATTTACTTAGGAGTACATTTATTAGCAAGGTTAACTGACTTCCTTGTCTTTATCTAGCGGATAGAACTCACCGCACCTTCCGTATCAATGAGGTCTCGCGGCTTATAATCCGGAAAAGCCTTAGGATTAAAATCTGGTGTGATTGCATCTCCAAGTGTGGCATTGCCACTCATTCTTGTCCCATCGGGATTTGAACCACTTGAACTACCGGTACCATCAGTACCATCACTAGTGTCGACTTGACAGCCTCATGTTGTTCCATATGACCTCTAGTTCAACTTTAATAGTAGGGCGCTGATTAACTGACCCTCTTCTAGGTGTAGATTTTCTTGTCGACGCCACGTTGTTTCCGATACGTAGTATCATTGGGTCTAGGCTTGTATTTGGACAGATGTAGCCTATCATGCGCCTAAGAATTAAGAATGTGATTGGTCATGGAAACCTCAAGACAGCGTTGCTCTGGTATGTTTGAACAATGATATTCATGAATAAATGCATTCCAAAATGCATAGTACCTCTTGAGTGTATTAGCCATGTGCCTAAATGGGAAAAGAAGTAATTCGTTGAGGAGGAGAAACCAAACGGTTGTCTCCAATTTTACAACGTGTATCCCATACTTCCTGGATCTCGATCGCCCAAAGTAGGAAAAATCCTTCGCCGCACTAGCCCGTGTGACGAATACGTTGATACTCCTTGAGCTCCACGAGCTTTGAAAAAATTGTTATGACTTCCATAGACGTCGGATAAAATGCAAGGAAGGGGTTGTAGCATGGCTCATGCCATATCATTCCTTAGAATAAGACAAATGTCAAACGACGGAGTTTAATGTAATCATTTCCAATAACTAAGATAAGGTAAGGTGTCATAGACAATAAAGAACCAGCCCATGTACAAGAATTCCAAGAATGTTGAGGAAAATCCTCCATGAGTGGACAACAAATTTTGTTTGCTTTCGACGACTAGTCTCAAACGACTCGTATTATAGATCGAATGTTATGTGCGAACAATACATGTGGTCTTCATGTATCATAGAGTGTTATAGTAACCATTCCGGTTAGTGTTCTACTAGATAGAAATTTGAACAACTTAAGAACTTCGAATGGATAGTGATCTCTTGGTTTGACCCGCAGAGCCCACCAGGATTCCCATGCACTACAAGTTGTTATTACGTGGGCCCCCGTAATAATAAATTGCCTTGCATGGTCACCCCAGTGTCTCTCGTTCAAAGCAGACAAACAGTCAGAGAGATGAGTCTATTGTCTACATACCTTCATCATAGAAGAGACCTTCGTGTTAGTCCACGTGCCAATGCCCCTTGTCATTACTCGTGAAAGGGCACCACGTAAGAAAGAATAGAAATATAGAGAATCCGTAACAATAGTAACTGGAGGGGCAACTTTAAGATGAGTACTTCATCTTCCTTTTCCGGACGAGAGTGTCATCAATCACGATTAGTATGAGCTTCAGGGACCTCGTCCCACTAGTAGAGTTGTTGTCCAAGGCCGCCACCTCCGCCTCGTCGTCACTACCGAAGCCGGACATATACCATCCGAGGGAAAACAACCATCTTCCACGGGATCAATGCTTTAGGGTCTCGCTTAGGGACCACGACCGCCATAAGCTTCGTAATAGACGCGAGGTCATCATTCTCATCACGTGAGTCAAGTGTAAAAATAGAATTCATAGTCGAAGGTATTTTCATTCTTGGCAAATATTCCGTACAACACATATATAAATACATTATATATATAATCACTAAATCTCATGTTATTTTTGTTCTCATGTTTCACATGTAAGCCTTAGTGTTTTCAGGTCTATTCCTTATAGACTAAACATGTATTGAACCATATCATTTACTTATGATTGAGCCCGCGTGATAGATCCTCATGTTATAGTGACACAATGAAAACCTTTTGTCATTTTGTCATACTTTTTGAAATCATCTTTGTAATATTATCAACTTTGTTTTCATGTGGGAGCCCTTGGTGATTGTAGACCAAACTTTATAAAAGTTTGTCCCCGGTTCACTACAATCGGAGCTCTGATACCAATCTGTCACACCCTGCTAGTAGCGGAAGCGTATTGTGTGTGACGTAAGAAAGGTAATCATTGCGTCCAATCGTGTATCAGCGGCTCAAGACTTGTTTCCTGAAATACATGTAGTTTTAAAAAGTCAACAAAAGTTGAGCGAGTTCATGCAGTTTATGTTATCATATGAAATCGTAGTATTCATGAAAATTAAATCTTGTATTCGTAGTATTCATGAAAATGAGATCTTGTAATCGTAGTATTCATGAAAATGAACCCTTGTCATCGTAGTATTCATGAAAATGAAATCTTGTAATCGTAGTATTCATGAAAATGAGATCTTGTAATCATGGTATGTTCTGATTCATTCATGGAGTCTGTTAAGGATCTATCAGTGGGTAGCGAGCCCCCTGACATAAGCACCATAAGCAAATAACCAAACCGAGAACACTTTGTCATCATTGGGATCACAAAAGCACTCTAGGGTATACCAACCAGGAGTGGGGCGTGCCTCAAGCCCAATAGATCTACACCTTTTGCACCTTGGTCACTAAGTGTTTAATGGTTACTAATGTAGTTTCCCTACTTATGCACATTGATCATGTCATCTACTCCGTAACTAGCATACCAATAGTTTTAGCATGTATTTCCCCTCGATGTTTTTGAAAACAAAACATTGAAAACAGTGAAAGGAGGGACATGAACTCACAAGTTTGCGTTCCTGTATTATGATATCTAAGTGAGCGTCCGTACGTGTCAATAACCTACATGTGTACTAACCTCGTTAGACACTAGGTCTTTCGGACCTCGTACAAGTTGTTCATCTTGAACTCTTTATTATGTTCTCATTTGTTATCTTTAGAACAACTTTGTATTTTAGAGCGTTGATAGTTTACTCGCTCGATTGTTATGTGTATTCATGTAACACCTCGAAAAATTTCGTCCAATAATGTCTTGACACGTGTCATAAGGTTCCGTTATGTGAAAACATACTTGAGAGGGACTAAAAGTGACAAACAGTGAAAACTATGGAACGTAAGGGTCCAAAGTGTCAACAATGGATAAATAGACTCTATGATAACCCAACATAATGATTATAACCTTAAACGGATGGTTCATGGATCATACGACGCGGAAATTGCACAAAAGTGAAGTATTTCAAACTATAGGGGCCAAAAGTGTCAACATGTTTAATTTGTACCTCTGAGTGAACTTTTGGCAGACCCGAAGCTTTGTATAGCTAAAATATACTCACTAGAATATGTGGTTAAAATTTCATGAAGTTTCGTCAACGTATGAGAAAGTTATGGCCAAAACCGTACTTAAGGGACTAAAAGCGTCAACGTCGAATTTCAGGGCTTTTCGGTTGAGCGCAAAATGTTCCGAGGACATTTCCATGTTGGTAAAAGTCCTAAGGTTCTTAGAAACCAAGTTTGGGGGTTTACGGGTCGAGAAAAGTAGCCGAAACATCGCGTACAAGCTCAGGGACCATTTCTGCCAAAACTGAAACTTGTTTGGCTGAACCAGGGGTCAGGCGACCCGCCTGGTAAAGCCCAAGCGGGCCGCGTGGGTCTGCCAGCGACAGAAATCGTATCTGGGGCTGATTTGGGTCCGAAATTGAGTTGTAAACAGCTGGTCTTGCCTCCCAAATGCTCCAATACGTGCCCTTGCATGCCTACATCAACAGTAGCCTACTCCAACCATCTGATTACACCATAAATCAGATCAAACATCATTGTTCTTGGCACTTGAAGTTGTGAACAAGGAGCTCTCTACATTCAAGAACTCTCTCAAGCTTTCTGGAGCATTTCTGAATATCAAGGACGATTTCTAGTGTTCACTAAACACCTATAGGACCTTTGTAAGCTTTCAATTCGTTCTCTAATCCGTTATTACTTTGATTATTGCTAAAAGTCAAACTGTGTGTTCATAAGCTTTGACTTTCTGATTAAACGGGTTTCAATCAGTCATTTCTCGAATTGAAACCTGATATATGTTGGTAATATTATGGGAAACAAACCCTCTAAAGGGTACTCTCTGATTCCCACTACATGCATGCTAAATGTCGAGTCAAACCTAATTCTAAAAAGTCAACAGAAGCGATTTTGTGAAAAATGACATGAATAATGATATAGATGACATGCAATCTGTTTGATCTTCATAGAAAGCTTTATTATGAATATAAGAATGTATTTTACCACGATCAACTCGACAATCTTTGGTGTAAACCCGGATTGGAACCGAAAGTCTTAATAAACGACTTTTTCGTAAACTATCGGTTCGGATCCGTACATGCATGTGTGAGATCTGTATTTTAGAGCATTTTTGACCATTGGCATTTTAGTTAAACTTTCTGGAAATTTTATGTCATAAGTCTATGCTTAGCCGATTCGAATGCATGTTTCCGATTTATACATAAAGTTGACTATTTTGCCCTTTTTGATTTAAAACGGGATTTTTGGAAAAGTGAAAGGATAGAAATCTTTATTTCTAATATATAAACTTGCACCGAAAATTTCGGATCAGTTGGTGGTCCAGATTGTGAGTTATGGCCATTAGCGTAAAACTATATTATAAATTTACATAAACGGTCCTTTTCGCGTAGAACCCGTTTCTGGCCACGTTTTGATACGAAACTCTTTACCAACAGAAGTAATATAATATTCTGGGAATTTTGATGATTTTTAATTATATTTTGGCCGAACGGATCCTAGATCGCCTAGCCATTTCGGCTTATGTCGGTTTTGACCGTTCTAGCCATAAAATGAGTTTTACACATTCTTTTGACCCGAAACCTTTTTCTACTGATTTTATATGATGAATAAATTATTTTAAGTATTCTGGAAATATAAAAATCTCAGATTTAATTTGAAAACCCGAAAACGCCCTTAAATCGCATATTTAGCGTTTTAAGCGCATAGTAAGCGTTACACTTGTTTTAAACATATAAGACTTATACCTACTGATGTAAATTGCATATTTTCATATAATAACAGTAAGTATAATATTTTGAACTCAGGTTTCCAGTTTTGGCATTTTTAGCCCTTGTGAAATTACTAAAATACCCCTACGGTGCATAGTTTGATTTTAAAATGATAAATTTGATATATGGGTCATACCCTACTGATATAATATGTTATATTAAGTATATTTACTGTATGAACCAGACCCGAAACTCAGATTTCTAATTTTACCCTTTTACTATCTTTTAAATGACCGAAATGCCCTTCTAAGGCATAAATTGGGTTTAAAATTATTCCGGGCAATATAGAACATAACTTACTGATATAATATCATATTTTAAGCATATTATCTCAGGGAACTTGCATTTGAATCATTGGTCTACCCGTATCGCCCTTTTTGCGTTCGGTTCGGTTTACGTAACTAGTTTGCGTAAATTGACCGAAACGGGTCAAACGATATCATTTTTATTTCAAAACCCAGAATGTATTTAGTATACCCATATTATACAAGTATTCAAACTTGTCGGGTCTAAATCACATTCTATCCGGTCTTTCGCTTAATCGTGCGTAAACCGTATCATTCCTAAAACTAACCGGTCAAAGCTTAAGCTTAAATAAAAGGCCGTTAGGAATCTAATAGGTTAATTATAAACCTTTGTTCCAGATTAGGAGGCCCGGTAAAAGCTACCAACACTTATCATTTGTGACTTATACTTGCTCAGGTAAATAAATTTTGACTTATTTTCCCTATACGGGCTTGGGGTACGGTATTTAAAATACCGCTTGATCGGGCGCACAAGTCCTGCGCCTTATAGGTGTACAGTCTTGAATAGCTTGTGCGACTTCGTTTAAACAGTTTTGTCTTACTTAAAGGCTTTGGGGGGGTTATTGACCGTGTCCCGGATATCCTTGGCATTATCTTACGAGATGGCCACGACCAGAGCACGGGGTGTAGGCGTACACCCGACGTGTATAACGCTTAAATGTGGTGTGTCATTTAATCTCTAGCCCGGACAGCAGATCCCGGGCCACCAGAGATATAAGTGCATGTAATTCGTTCACAAGTTTATATTATATAATTATCTCAAGTTAATAAAAATATTTATGCCTTGTGCATTAAATCAATTTTCAATCATTTTCAAAATGAGTCAGTCGATTTGTATTTACCAGTGTAAACTGACGTATTTTTCCAAAAGGTTAAGTGCAGGTACTATACGGAAATAGGCTGGTTGTTTCCTAAGAGCGTCCACTATAGTTTCGCAAGCTCGGACGAAAATTATCTGTTGAACTATTTATTTCTATTTTTATTTGATCCGCCTGTGGATCCATTTCAACTACTGTGATAATTATTATTGCACTTTATTTAAAGTTGAAATGTTTCTATTCTGCTTCCGCTGTGCATTATTATATTGTGTTGATTGTCTATGACGATGCCAACTACGTCACTGTACCCCACACCGGGCCCACCGGTGACACGTGGAAATCGGGGTGTGACAGGTTGGTATCAGAGCCAACGCTGAGTGAATTAAACACTAGTCTTTTGTGTTTAATCTCAGTTACACAATTGCACATTCCTCGATTTTCGAGTCTAGACAAAGAACTTAGGAAATGTTCGACATTTCGTTTAATTTATTTTTATTTATTATTGCATTGTCTTATATATTTGTTGTGCAACTTGTTTGACTTTTGACAGGATCATTATGCCGCCACGGATGAGAGGTCGAGGAGGAATTGCTACAACCCACGACCACGAGGCAGGGCCCTCACATAGGCGAGCTCCATCCGCCACGCACAACACAGCCGCCAACGACCTTTGGAGGTCTTTCGCCGAGCCTGCTAGACACTCGGTATCCGCCAGCACTTCACCGTCTTTACCCCACTCGTTTGGGCCCCACTCGGAGAATGGGCCCCATGGTTTGCATGGATCCTACATACCTTTGCAGCAGTCACCGCACCAGTATCCAGCACCCGTTTACCAGGGTTTATATAACCCTGATGCTTTTGTGGACGAGCCAGTGGGTCATAACCCACTTGGACCGGAGGACCACTTTTCTGGTGGTCACGAGATGGACGTCGACGAGGATACGGACCCCTCGCTACCGCCATCAGGTACGCCTAACCATCCGATTGAGATATCGGATGGGTCGCCATTTAGGGGATCACCCTACAATGGTGGGGACAGCTTTCAGGAGAGATTTAAGCAGCATGATTGGTATTACACCCCCAGCCACAACTCTCCGATGCTCCAGTCTCACCAGGTTTCACCGGTGCACTCGCAGCACCACTCGCAGCAGCAGCAGCTCCAGCAGCAGCCGCCTCTACCGCAGGACCTATCTGAGGCCCTGTGGCGTGACGTGATCACTCCGTCACCACCGCCGCCACCAGTTTTACCTCCTCCGCCTCAGAGGCCTAGGAGGAATGCGCGCATGTCTACGCGCGGAGGGATTCGCATAGGCACCCCTCCACATGTTGGTAGCAGCCGCTACACGTCTCTTCCCGGGGAGTCCGAGACAGGGGAGTCTCAGCATCCCGTATCGGAGGTTACTTCTGTACCGATCCCGCCTCTGCCGCCGCAGAACTATGGAGAGCCAATTACGGCTTATGCTAGTGCCGCTCAGTTTAACCCGTTCGAGCATGTTTTCCCTCAGGGTTATGGTTACACAGGAGACCCTTATTGGCAAGCTGTGAACTACAGCTCACTCCCTCCTAGTGGTCCATTGGGAGACACTTGGGCTGCTGGGCAGTCTACTTTTGGTTACCCTCCGGGTTACCAACAGCCACCGCAGCCGCAGCCGTACCAACCGCCGCAGCCGCAGCAGTACCAGCCACCGCCACCGGCGCCTATGATGTCGCCGCCGCAGGTTCAGGAAATCCTGCATGGGATTGATAGCATGCGACGTGAGTTTCAACACGAGATGCGAGCTGATCGCCGTCGCACCAGTGGCATGTTCAAGAAGGTATTTGACCTGCTCAAGGGTAAGAGCAAGAGGGATCATTGAATCCTTTAATTATTGTCTCATTTACTCATGTCCCTGCGTGGACATCTATCCTTGTACTCTACCCCTGTGTGGGTATATCTATCTTATTCTACCCCTGCGTGGGTATGTTATCCTGTTAACCCCTGCGTGGGTTTGTTTTATTTAGTTATTGTTGTTATTTGTTTAGCCCCTGCGCGGGCATGTTATTCATGTTATTCATGTTATTTCAAAGTCCCGTTTAGGGCAAAAGATGTACTAGTACTTGTTTGAAATTTGAAATGGTTAGTTTGGAATTTATCATTTTATTTATATGCATGAATAATATTAAAATAATGGAAAATATCAATTTTTATTTGATTTGCCATTTTATAAGAATCTTAGTAAGGTATAACCTAGCTTGAATGCCTTATTAACAGGCCTGGCCCTGATGGTAAAACCTGGTTGAAAGGATTCAACTCCCTGTTAACATCTGAAAACATGTTAACATTCCTGGCCAAGCGTGATCTGTAAAATCACACAAGCCACCCTTTTTTTTAATAAATTATCTACAGATTTTATCTGTATACAAGTCTATTAATGACTTGATACCTACGGGTTATGACTATGTCATATAGTGGCAGTTGTGGTTTATGACTCCCTGCCTAGTAAAGAAATATCTACAGATTTTATCTGTACACAAGTCTGTTTATGACTTGATACCTACGGGTTATAACTATGTCATATAGTGACAGTTGTGGTTTATGACTCTCTGTCTAGTAAAGGATTATTTGTTTAATTATACAATTTATAATCCTATAAAAATCTAAATTTATAATTTAGTAATTGTCCATGTGACTAGGCCTATGGTGCCAATATATATATTTTCATTCCTTGATTGCTAATAAGAGCCTGAATGAAATTTATTAAATTAACTGTTAAGGTTCTTGATACCATGGTTAATAAATCGTCTAGAACGATAATACTGTTAGGTTCTAAATTAGACCTTGTCCTTTATTGTAGCTTAAAGCTACAATGGCCAAATCGGAGGAGACCAACAGTCATTCTGGGGAACACTCAGATAATGCAAAGATTCACGTTACCGGTGCAGAGTTACAAGCACTGATAGATAACGCTGTTGCCAAAGCGATGGATAGGCAATTCAGGGAATCTAGTGGTACTCGGAGTAGGACCCGAACAGAAACGCACGCAAAGCCCAAGACTCATTCTGAGGCTCATAGTAAGCCGCCATCTAAAAAGAGTGAGCCGAAGAAAGCTGAGGATGATAATCATTCCTCCAACCACAGCAGCGTCCCAAAGCAGGAGATTAAGCTGAAACATGACACGTACAGCAGGTCCTGTACGTACAAGTATTTTGTATCTTGCAAGCCCAGAGATTTCACTGGGGAAAAGGGGGCCGTCGATTGTATGACGTGGATTGATGAGATGGATACTGTGGTTGATATCAGCGGGTGTGCTGATAGGGACGTCGTGAAGTACGTGTCCCAGTCATTTAAGGGAGATGCGTTAGCATGGTGGAAGTCACTCCTACAAGCTGCCGGTAAGGCCACACTGTACGGTTTGTCATGGGAACAGTTTGTGGCCCTGATTAAAGAGAACTTCTGTCCGCAGCACGAGGTCGAGCGAATCGAATCGGATTTTGTATCCTTAGTTATGAAGAACCTCGATTGTCAAGCGTATCTTACTACGTTCAACACGTTGTCTCGTTTAGTGCCTTACTTGGTGACCCCGGAGCCGCGTAGGATTGCTCGATTTATTGGGGGTCTGGCACCGGAGATAAAGGCTAGTGTCAAAGCTTCAAGACCTACTACATTTAGATCCGTAGCAGATCTATCCCTCTCCCTCACTCAAGACGTGGTTAGATTGAGAGCCATGAAGAGCTCTGAGGAGAACAAACGGAAACGTGAGGATGACACCTCACGAAGATCTGAAAAGCGACATAGAGGGAACAACGACCATAGGAAAGGGTCGGGGTCTAGGAAAAGTGATCATCAGTCGGGTGAGAAACCCAAATGCAAGGTTTGTAGGAGACACCACTTTGGGAGGTGTCGGTTAGAAACAAAATCCCAGTCTTCAGAGAAACGATGTGGAATCTGCAAGTCCACAGATCATAAAGCTGTGGATTGTAAGAAAATGAAGGATGCAACCTGTTTTGGTTGCAACGAAAAAGGGCACATCCGGCCCAACTGCCCAAAGAATGCGAAGAAGGTTGATGATGGAAAGAAGACTAATGCGAGAGTCTTCAGAATGGACGCTAAGGAAGCAGTCCTTGACGATAACGTCATTACCGGTACGTTTCTTGTAAATGATGTTTTTGCTAGAGTCTTGTTTGATTCAGGAGCTGATAAGTCGTTTGTAGATGATAAGTTTTGTAAACTGTTGAACCTCCCTGTTAAAACCTTAAGTGTGAAATATGAGGTGGAATTAGCCGATGGAACCTTAGAAACCGCCTCGACTGTTCTAGATGGATGTGTTATATCCATTAGGAATCATTCTTTCCCGTTATCCTTGCTTCCCTTTAAGTTAGCTGGATTCGACATAGTGATAGGCATGGATTGGTTGTCGAGTAACCAAGCCCAGATTCTGTGCAACAGAAAGCAGGTGATAGTGAAGACTCCGTCTGGTAAGTCACTTACTATTCAAGGAGGTACCCATCATGGATTGCCGGAGCAAGTGTCCATGCTCAAGGCATCCAGATGCATGCAGAAAGGATGTGTCATTTATATGGCACAAGTTACCATTGATGAGCCGAAGCCGAAGGTTGAAGATATTCCTGTTATTTCGGAATATCCTGAGGTTTTCCCTGAAGAGCTACCTGGTTTGCCACCAGATAGGCAAGTAGAGTTTCGGATAGATATCATACCAGGCGCTGCACCCGTAGCAAGAGCACCATACAGATTGGCACCAACGGAGATGAAGGAGTTGAGGACGCAGTTGGATGATCTATTAGCTAAAGGTTTTATTAGACCTAGCTCGTCTCCTTGGGGAGCGCCAATCTTGTTCGTTAAAAAGAAGGATGGGTCGATGCGTCTGTGCATCGATTACCGAGAGCTTAACAAGGTCACTATCAAGAATAGATATCCGTTACCCAGGATCGACGATCTGTTCGATCAACTGCAAGGAGCAAGCTACTTCTCAAAGATTGACCTCAGGTCAGGTTATCATCAGTTGAAGGTCAAGGATGAAGACGTACACAAGACCGCGTTTAGGACTCGTTATGGACATTACGAGTTCCTAGTGATGCCGTTTGGGCTCACAAACGCACCAGCCGCGTTCATGGATCTCATGAATCGCGTCTGCAAACCCTATTTAGATAAGTTCGTCATCGTCTTCATTGATGACATTCTTATCTATTCGAAGAGCCAAGCTGATCATGAGAAACACCTTCGTTGTATTCTCAAACTTCTGAATCAAGAGAAGCTTTATGCCAAATTCTCGAAGTGTGAATTTTGGCTTCGAGAAGTCCAGTTCCTTGGACATGTAGTTAGCGAGCGTGGTATCCAAGTAGATCCCGCTAAAGTAGAAGCAGTCATGAATTGGCAGGAGCCGAAGACTCCTACTGAGATTCGCAGCTTCCTCGGATTGGCAGGATATTATAGGAGATTCATCGAGAACTTCTCAAGGATTGCTGCGCCCCTAACCTCATTAACCCGTAAGAAGATTAAGTTTGATTGGGGCCCTAAGCAGCAGGAATCCTTTGACATTCTGAAGCAGAAGCTGAGCAATGCGCCAGTGTTGACGTTGCCCGATGGTATAGATGAATTTGTGGTGTATTGTGATGCATCACATACTGGCATGGGTTGTGTACTCATGCAGAAAGGCAAAGTCATTGCCTACGCTTCTCGACAACTCAAAGTGCATGAGAAGAACTACACCACCCACGATTTGGAATTGGGTGCAGTTGTATTTGCTTTGAAGCTATGGAGACACTACTTGTATGGAACCAAGTGTATAATCTATTCGGATCACAAGAGTCTTCAGCATCTGTTCAATCAGAAGGAATTGAACATGCGTCAAAGGCGATGGATGGAAACCCTCAATGATTATGACTGTGAGATAAGATACCATCCAGGCAAGGCAAATGTGGTTGCCGACGCCTTAAGCAGAAAAGAAAGGGTTAAACCGATCAGAATCAATGCCAAGCGCATTGAAATAAGAAATAATTTGAATGAAAGGGTGTTAGCTGCACAGAAGGAAGCTGTGCTGGAAGCTAACTATCCTGCAGAAAAGTTGGGAGTAACTGAGGAGCAGTTATCCCACGACAAAGATGGAATGCTACGACTAAACGGACGAATATGGGTTCCAGTTTATGGAGGACTTCGGGATGTTATCCTCCAGGAAGCCCACAGCTCTAAATACTCAGTCCATCCTGGAGCAGATAAGATGTACCAGGATTTGAAATCAAACTACTGGTGGATTGGTTTGAAAAAGTCCGTGGCCGAGTATGTGGCCAAATGCTTGACTTGTGCGCAAGTCAAGGCCGAGCATCAGAAGCCGTCAGGTTTGCTTCAACAACCTGAAATTCCCAAATGGAAGTGGGAAATGGTGACAATGGATTTTATCACCAAGTTGCCAAAGACGAAAAAGGGAAATGATACCATATGGGTCATAGTAGACAGACTGACTAAGTCAGCTCATTTTCTACCCATCAAAGAGACGTATAGCTCAGATATGTTAGCTCAATTATACGTCGATAAGATAGTAGCGCTACATGGTATACCTATATCTATTATCTCTGATAGAGATACTAGATATACGTCGCATTTTTGGAAGAGTTTCCAACAATCGTTGGGCACTCGTTTGAATTTTAGTACGGCTTATCATCCTCAGACTGATGGTCAGAGTGAGCGTACTATTCAAACTTTGGAAGACATGCTTCGTGCATGTGCGATCGACTTAGGTGGTAGTTGGGATAAGAACCTACCACTGATTGAATTCTCCTACAAAAATAGCTACCGTTCCAGCATAAAGGCTGCGCCTTTTGAGGCCCTATACGGTAAGAAGTGTAGATCGCCCATTTGTTGGGCAGAAGTTGGAGATGTCCAGTTGTCTGGACCAGATATCGTCTTTGAGACGACAGACAAGATCGTTCAGATCCGTGATCGTTTGAAAGCTGCCAGGGATAGGCAGAAAAGTTATGCGGATCCTAAGCGCAAGGATTTTCACTTCGATGTGGGTGAAAAAGTGTTGCTTAAGGTATCACCTTGGAAAGGTGTAATGCGATTTGGAAAGAAAGGCAAGCTAAGCCCGAGATACATAGGACCTTTCGAGATAATCGAACGTGTCGGGGCAGTCGCTTATAAGTTAAACTTGCCGGAAGAGCTTAGCGCCATTCATAATGTGTTCCATATCTGTAATTTGAAGAAGTGTTTCGCTGACGATTCACTGGTTATACCGCATACAGATATACACATAGACGAAAGTCTAAAATTTGTGGAAAAGCCTTTGTCGATAGAGGATCGACAGGTAAAGAAGCTTCGAAGGAAGCACGTGCCTATTGTTAAGGTCAAGTGGGATGCCCGTAGAGGTCCCGAATACACGTGGGAAGTGGAATCCACGATGAAAGATAAATATCCCCATTTGTTTGAATAAATCTCGGGGTCGAGATTTCTTTTAAGGGGGTGAGGATGTAACACCTCGAAAAATTTCGTCCAATAATGTCTTGACACGTGTCATAAGGTTCCGTTATGTGAAAACATACTTGAGAGGGACTAAAAGTGACAAACAGTGAAAACTATGGAACGTAAGGGTCCAAAGTGTCAACAATGGATAAATAGACTCTATGATAACCCAACATAATGATTATAACCTTAAACGGATGGTTCATGGATCATACGACGCGGAAATTGCACAAAAGTGAAGTATTTCAAACTATAGGGGCCAAAAGTGTCAACATGTTTAATTTGTACCTCTGAGTGAACTTTTGGCAGACCCGAAGCTTTGTATAGCTAAAATATACTCACTAGAATATGTGGTTAAAATTTCATGAAGTTTCGTCAACGTATGAGAAAGTTATGGCCAAAACCGTACTTAAGGGACTAAAAGCGTCAACGTCGAATTTCAGGGCTTTTCGGTTGAGCGCAAAATGTTCCGAGGACATTTCCATGTTGGTAAAAGTCCTAAGGTTCTTAGAAACCAAGTTTGGGGGTTTACGGGTCGAGAAAAGTAGCCGAAACATCGCGTACAAGCTCAGGGACCATTTCTGCCAAAACTGAAACTTGTTTGGCTGAACCAGGGGTCAGGCGACCCGCCTGGTAAAGCCCAAGCGGGCCGCGTGGGTCTGCCAGCGACAGAAATCGTATCTGGGGCTGATTTGGGTCCGAAATTGAGTTGTAAACAGCTGGTCTTGCCTCCCAAATGCTCCAATACGTGCCCTTGCATGCCTACATCAACAGTAGCCTACTCCAACCATCTGATTACACCATAAATCAGATCAAACATCATTGTTCTTGGCACTTGAAGTTGTGAACAAGGAGCTCTCTACATTCAAGAACTCTCTCAAGCTTTCTGGAGCATTTCTGAATATCAAGGACGATTTCTAGTGTTCACTAAACACCTATAGGACCTTTGTAAGCTTTCAATTCGTTCTCTAATCCATTATTACTTTGATTATTGCTAAAAGTCAAACTGTGTGTTCATAAGCTTTGACTTTCTGATTAAACGGGTTTCAATCAGTCATTTCTCGAATTGAAACCTGATATATGTTGGTAATATTATGGGAAACAAACCCTCTAAAGGGTACTCTCTGATTCCCACTACATGCATGCTAAATGTCGAGTCAAACCTAATTCTAAAAAGTCAACAGAAGCGATTTTGTGAAAAATGACATGAATAATGATATAGATGACATGCAATCTGTTTGATCTTCATAGAAAGCTTTATTATGAATATAAGAATGTATTTTACCACGATCAACTCGACAATCTTTGGTGTAAACCCGGATTGGAACCGAAAGTCTTAATAAACGACTTTTTCGTAAACTATCGGTTCGGATCCGTACATGCATGTGTGAGATCTGTATTTTAGAGCATTTTTGACCATTGGCATTTTAGTTAAACTTTCTGGAAATTTTATGTCATAAGTCTATGCTTAGCCGATTCGAATGCATGTTTCCGATTTATACATAAAGTTGACTATTTTGCCCTTTTTGATTTAAAACGGGATTTTTGGAAAAGTGAAAGGATAGAAATCTTTATTTCTAATATATAAACTTGCACCGAAAATTTCGGATCAGTTGGTGGTCCAGATTGTGAGTTATGGCCATTAGCGTAAAACTATATTATAAATTTACATAAACGGTCCTTTTCGCGTAGAACCCGTTTCTGGCCACGTTTTGATACGAAACTCTTTACCAACAGAAGTAATATAATATTCTGGGAATTTTGATGATTTTTAATTAATTTTTGGCCGAACGGATCCTAGATCGCCTAGCCATTTCGGCTTATGTCGGTTTTGACCGTTCTAGCCATAAAATGAGTTTTACACATTCTTTTGACCCGAAACCTTTTTCTACTGATTTTATATGATGAATAAATTATTTTAAGTATTCTGGAAATATAAAAATCTCAGATTTAATTTGAAAACCCGAAAACGCCCTTAAATCGCATATTTAGCGTTTTAAGCGCATAGTAAGCGTTACACTTGTTTTAAACATATAAGACTTATACCTACTGATGTAAATTGCATATTTTCATATAATAACAGTAAGTATAATATTTTGAACTCAGGTTTCCAGTTTTGGCATTTTTAGCCCTTGTGAAATTACTAAAATACCCCTACGGTGCATAGTTTGATTTTAAAATGATAAATTTGATATATGGGTCATAGCCTACTGATATAATATGTTATATTAAGTATATTTACTGTATGAACCAGACCCGAAACTCAGATTTCTAATTTTACCCTTTTACTATCTTTTAAATGACCGAAATGCCCTTCTAAGGCATAAATTGGGTTTAAAATTATTCCGGGCAATATAGAACATAACTTACTGATATAATATCATATTTTAAGCATATTATCTCAGGGAACTTGCATTTGAATCATTGGTCTACCCGTATCGCCCTTTTTGCGTTCGGTTCGGTTTACGTAACTAGTTTGCGTAAATTGACCGAAACGGGTCAAACGATATCATTTTTATTTCAAAACCCAGAATGTATTTAGTATACCCATATTATACAAGTATTCAAACTTGTCGGGTCTAAATCACATTCTATCCGGTCTTTCGCTTAATCGTGCGTAAACCGTATCATTCCTAAAACTAACCGGTCAAAGCTTAAGCTTAAATAAAAGGCCGTTAGGAATCTAATAGGTTAATTATAAACCTTTGTTCCAGATTAGGAGGCCCGGTAAAAGCTACCAACACTTATCATTTGTGACTTATACTTGCTCAGGTAAATACATTTTGACTTATTTTCCCTATACGGGCTTGGGGTACGGTATTTAAAATACCGCTTGATCGGGCGCACAAGTCCTGCGCCTTATAGGTGTACAGTCTTGAATAGCTTGTGCGACTTCGTTTAAACAGTTTTGTCTTACTTAAAGGCTTTGGGGGGTTATTGACCGTGTCCCGGATATCCTTGGCATTATCTTACGAGATGGCCACGACCAGAGCACGGGGTGTAGGCGTACACCCGACGTGTATAACGCTTAAATGTGGTGTGTCATTTAATCTCTAGCCCGGACAGCAGATCCCGGGCCACCAGAGATATAAGTGCATGTAATTCGTTCACAAGTTTATATTATATAATTATCTCAAGTTAATAAAAATATTTATGCCTTGTGCATTAAATCAATTTTCAATCATTTTCAAAATGAGTCAGTCGATTTGTATTTACCAGTGTAAACTGACGTATTTTTCCAAAAGGTTAAGTGCAGGTACTATACGGAAATAGGCTGGTTGTTTCCTAAGAGCGTCCACTATAGTCTCGCAAGCTCGGACGAAAATTATCTGTTGAACTATTTATTTCTATTTTTATTTGATCCGCCTGTGGATCCATTTCAACTACTGTGATAATTATTATTGCACTTTATTTAAAGTTGAAATGTTTCTATTCTGCTTCCGCTGTGCATTATTATATTGTGTTGATTGTCTATGACGATGCCAACTACGTCACTGTACCCCACACCGGGCCCACCGGTGACACGTGGAAATCGGGGTGTGACAATTCATGTATTCTATACGTATTGAATTATATGCGAACGGCTTCGAACCTATGTCATTGGGCTTATCCCACGCTTCATTGTTATTGGGCCTAGCCCTAGTTTTCTTGTTACTGGGCCTAGCCCTAGTTTTTAATGTCATTGGGCCTAGCCCTAGTTTTCTTGTTACTGGGCCTAGCCGTAGTTTGTAATGTCATTGGGCCTAGCCCTAGTTTTCTTGTTATTGGGCCTAGCCCTAGTTTTTAATGTCATTGGGCCTAGCCCTAGTTTTACTGTCATTGGGCCTAGCCCTAGTTTTTAATGTCATTGGGCCTAGCCCTAGTTTTAGTAATTTGGGTCTAGCCCAAATCTAATCCTAGTGAGTCCATTAAATATACTGTTACAATTTTTACCAAAAATTCACCAAGCATGTAACTTAATAAGTTCGTTTTTCACATGAAAAATACTTGGTAATTTTTATAGTTTTCGACTTTCCGGATTCTTGTTTTTGACCACTTAGTTATGCGTTCGCTTTAGTGTCTAAAAATATGTTATTTTTAGACTCGACATTGTAGTAACTTGTTTATGATGTCGATATGCCCAAATTGTCGTCATCAAGTGTTATGTATTACTGTTTCGACCATTTCGTTTATTCGTCCGTTTAATAGCATTTCATTGGAACATGTAGGAACATGTATATGTATTTTTTGGTGTCTTTTTATACTTATCACATACAAGTATTTCTTGTAATTATGAGTGTATTATTTTGATCACCCTAAAGGTATCTAAGTACATACACCTAGCACAAAATACATATACTTGATGAGTTTCCAAAATATATAAATTTTTGCCAAAAATTATTATTAGATATGTTATTATTTTCACCCATTTATTTTTGTGGAAATATATATTCAAGTTCATAAGAACTCTTGAATATTTAGGACATGACCATTTTCATCAAAGCTTCCATAATGACGTTTAAGACCACTAATCTCATTTAACTTTGTTAGTCACCCTTTAACCCCATTTTTAATCGCGATTAGATTTTTAGAAAATTCGCCATAGTTTCCCCTAAAACTATGACGTTTCCCACGTTATAAAAACGCGTTTAAACCATGTTTAAACCCATAATCATAATCAATTTCCAAATCAAGTTTTTTTTTCCACTTTAACCCCTTTGATTACTAGACTTTTTATGGTGATCTTTCATGAAAATCAAGTTATTAAACTTAACTTGTAAGTACAAAGTTTAATAAACTCCCAAAATTAAATGTTAAATCCATTTAAACACTTGCTTCTTTATGAAATCTAAAAAATTATATAATTAGTTCATGAAAGTGAGTATGATGATCTTTCAAGATTTAAACACAACCATGTTTAAATCACATTTTTATGTTCATCATGGCAAGATGAACAATAATCTTGAACACTACATTAATCTACTAGCAAGATCATCATAACATGGATTTTGAATCACTAATATTAACAAGATCAACATAAACAACAAGATCACACAAACTAACTACACTAATCTACACATAACAACACGTAATATGGTTAGATTTAGTGTTTATTAGCTTTGAGATTAGGGTTTTTGTTTGTGTTTAACTTTAATTTCAAGACAATCAACTTGTACTTCCATAAGTTACTAGTAATAAGAAGCTTAAAAATGGTGTTTGGAAGACTTACAATATTGCACAAGTTAAATAAGAAAATAGGAAGAAAGTTAAGCTCCAAGAAAACTCCTAATGAAGCTCCATGTGTTAGTGATGCTTAGATGGTAATAATAAGGCTTGATTATAGTGAAAATATGGTGAATTATCAAGGAAAAATGGTAGGTTTCCTTGTGTTGTTTTGGCCGTAAATGAGGGAGGAGTAAAGGGGATTTTTGGTTGCAAGATTTTAAGTGAAAATGATAGGATATGGTGAAGGTGAAAATGATAAAAAAAGATGGTGTACATAAACAAATTTCAACACCATACTTTGCAAAGATCACACCCATTCTTGCCATGTTGTAAGTTGATATGGTGGGTCCACCATGTTGGCCGATTGTTTTCTTGATGTAGGATGGATAGATATTATTTTTTTTTATAAAAAAATAACATGTGTAAATATAAATGTTAATTTGGATGTTTAGGTATTTACTAGAAGTCTTGTGTCATTAGCCCATTAATATTAGTTTAGGGTGTTAACTGAAGTGCAATTAGGTTATTAGTTTAGTGGGTATTAATTTTGGATGGCAAAAATACCACTAGTTCACTCGTCGGTTCGATATCGGGTGATATACAAAAGTTGTAGTGTAATACCGGGAGATATGGTTTTAATTTACCATCGACACTATAGCGTTTATTCAAGGCGTTTACGACGCCAAAATATAGTTAACTAGCTCGCTAGACTAGCGTAAGTTGTATTTTGATACCTTAAATACTTTCCGTTTAGGCGTCGGCTAGTTAATGGCACTTTCATTTCGTACCCGACGAAAGTTTGCCGCAAGTTGTCATCCCATAACCAAATGAAGTATGAAGTGATTAAGAGTTCCAAATTAAGCTTAACTAGTTCACTAGCTTCTTCATTTGGTTGTTTTGTGGCGAAAATACCGCTTACTAGTTTTTCGGGTCGATAACGGACTAGTTTAGTGCATAGCGATATAATATCGGAAGCTTATGATTTTAGACACCCCGTTATCATACTTATATTGTTTTCATATGATTGATATCATTTGTCCTAATTCCAGAGTTCCGGAAATGCTAAATTATGGTTTCAGACGAGTTAAAATGTCATATTTTTGGTCGAAACCGACATTTTTGAAATCAGGGCGTTATACCGGAAAGTCTTGTATCTTTGCAAGATATGTTTTCATAATAGTGTTTTCTTACAAAAATGGACTCAGTTATGTTATCTATGTGTCCTTTTTCAGTGTTTCGTTCTGTTTTCATGGTTTTGCTGGCATGAATAGTGTAACCGTGAATAGTGCACGCATCACTTTCTACCAACACTTTTAGGACATTGTTTGCTTGGTTTCGCAATATGACGAAAACCAACATATGTTTTAGCTTTGTTTTCTTGTCCTAACAATGTTATCCAGTATACGACACGGTTACGTAATTAAATTACGCTAAATGCATGAGATTTAGAAATATAATAGTGATTAGATTGTACGGAATTACCAGTTATTTGCCAGTTGTTACACTCCGTGAGCTCGTTATCACTGAGGCTCACAAAACCCGTTACTCTATTCATCTAGGTGCTGATAAGATGTATCAGGATCTGCGTATGACTTATTGGTGGCCTGGTATGAAGAGGGACATTGTTGTATATGTTTCCAAATGCCTTACTTGCTCGAAAGTCAAGGCTGAACATCAGCGTCCCTTGGACTCTTAGAACAACCTGAAATCCCAGTTTGTAAATGGGATAGCATTGCTATGGACTTTATTACCAAACTACCTCGTGCACCTAATGGTCACGATAGTATCTGGGTGATTGTTGATCGTTTGACCAAATCAACCCACTTTCTTCCTATTCGTGAAGATTATAAAGTGAAGAAACTTGCTAGAATCTATACCGTTGAGATTATATGTCGTCATAGCATACCTCTTGACATAATCTCTGACCGTGATGGTCGTTTTACTTCGCGCCTTTGGCAAACCT
The DNA here is from genome assembly GCF_002127325.2 of Helianthus annuus. Taxonomy (NCBI): domain Eukaryota; kingdom Viridiplantae; phylum Streptophyta; class Magnoliopsida; order Asterales; family Asteraceae; genus Helianthus; species Helianthus annuus. Next base: position 169,152,003 of record NC_035447.2, on the reverse strand, counting down.
TTCAATCCGCTATGGGTTCTCATTTGAATCTTAGCACGGCCTTTCATCCTCAAACGGATGGACAGACCGAGTGTACTATTTAGACCCCAGAGGATATGCTCCGTTCTTGTGTCATCGACTTTGGTGGTAACTGGGATGTACATTTGCCATTGATTGAGTTCTCGTACAACAACAACTATCATTCCAGTATTCAGATGGATCCTTTTGAAGCTTTGTATGGCCGCAAGTGTCGATCTCCTCTCAGCTGGCATGAGACTGGTGACAAGCAGTTTACTGGCCCTGAAATCATTCAAGAGACAACGGATAAGATTCTTCAGATCCATGATAACTTGATCAAGGCTAGGAGCAGACAAAAGAGTTATGCTGATAACAGGCGTAAGCCTCTGGAATTTGATGTTGGTGACCGAGTTCTTCTCAAGGTATCTCCCTAGAAGGGAGCAGTTCGTTTTGGTAAGAAGGGAAAGCTTGCTTCTCGCTATGTGGGTCCTTTCAAGATATTCGAAAGGATTGGCAAGGTAACGTACAGAATCGACCTGCCACAAGAACTAAACAACGGGCATCCAGTGTTCCACGTATCTAATCTACGTAAATGCGTAGTTGACGAGGAACTGCAGGTTCCCCTCGAATACTTGCAAATAAACGAAGCTGTACACTTCGTGGAGAAACCGGTCGAAATCATGGATCAAGGATTCAAGCGATTGCGGCGCAACAACATTCCCATTGTTAAGGTTCGATGGGAAGGAAAGTGTGGCGCCGAATTCACTTGGGAATTGAAAAGTGAGATGAAGGCCAAGTATCCGCAGCTCTTCGAGCAGTCTTCCTCTAAGATTTTGGGGTCAAAATCTCCTAAAGGAGGGGAGACCGTAACACCCTGCGTCCCTAAACTTTAGGCTTTTAGCAAGTTTAGTCCCTGGACTTTGCCTATTGTCATTTTTAGTCCCTAATCTATGTAATATTGATACTTTTGATACTTGTGAAACTTTGTGAGTCTTTATGATGCTAGAATTTGATTCTTGATACTTAAACTATGATTCTTGATGCTTAACTCTAGATTCTTGATACTTGATACTTGGAAACTATAATTCCATGAGGCTTGATTCTATGATTCTTGATACTTATACTTACTCTTGTTCTTGATACGTAATTGGTGCTTGACTCTTGAGACTCGTGAAACTTGATTCTTGGTTAAACGAGAGACTGGAGTCTTGTCATTGGCAGAATCTATGAAACTTGGAAACTTTTGTGTTATGATGTAATCTAGTTATGTGATACTTTTACCAAACTATACGCAACACAACGCTTAATCTAACTCGCAAACAAATCAAAGACGAGAACGCGGAAATGATAGGATTGACCAAGTGGCAATCCGATCGGATAGCCATCCGATCGGGTGACCAACCGAACGGATGGCCACTCGATCGACCCGCCATCCGATCCGCTGCACACCGCCATAGTCTCTCTCCCACACTATAAATAGGCCTGTCACATTAGTCCTTCACTGATGTGACAGCCTCACTCGACCCAGACGCACGCACACCACATTTCTTTGATTTCTCGGTGATTTCGGTACGTTTTATACTAGATTCTTGTACTTCCTTGATCTACACCTCATTCTCTACGTGATTCTTCTTTGAAATCACATTTTTCGCCATGAAATCTCTTAGATCTAAGTTCTTCAGGATGATGTCATCATGGTGGTTTGTACAAACTACTATATGATGTAATTCCTGGTAAGATTTAGCTCAGATCTGAGGAATTCCAAGTGTTTTTCACCGAATCTAAGCTAGACCTAAGATTTTTCATAATAAAACTTAAAGTTATCTTCATCTTTTCTTCAACTTTTCACTTTGATACAGTGGAATCCGGGTCTGAACGGACTATAGACTTGATGGAAAGTCTGGAGTTGGTTTGGAAATGGATTGTTGCCAGAGAAGACGACCATAGTACGAATTCCGACATAAACTCATTATGAACAGACGACTGACCGAACAGGGGTGATTCCCATCTGATCAGAACGGTTATATGATGATGAGTTTACCATTGTCTCAGTACGTACCGTGCCGTCATCGTTAATTTAGAAACTTAGAAACTTTGCAGAATCTTATACGAAACAAGGACAACTCGATCGAGTGGCAATCCGATCGGATAACCATCCGATCGAGCAGCCACTCGATCAGGTGACACTTGTCTCGTAATCTTTCCAACACTTAGAAACTTTTTCAAAAACTTGAAACATTGGAAAACCTCAATCGAATGGCAACCCGATCGAATAGCCATCCGATCGATTAGCCATCCGATCAAGGAGACCAGACTTTTAGCATAACTGGAAACCTGAAACTTGGATCGAGTGGCAATCTGATCGGATAGCCATCCGTCCTTCCATGCACAGTCATCTCAATCGACTGGCGATCCGATCGGATATCCATCCGATCCAATGACTAATCCGACACTTTGCGCAATCTCGTTATTCTGCCCGACTCTTATCTGTTGTAATCTAATCAGGCTAATTCTAAAAGAGCTCCCTTTGATCCAATAACGGTTTTAACTGTTAAGAAATCACGGTGAGTATACTCGATCCCTTTTTGTTTTAAACTTTAGGATGTAACATGTATTCTATAAACTACAAAACTTGATACTTTTGAATCTAAACTCTATCCTATGTGTACGTGAAACTTGTGATTCTTGATTCTTGATTCTTTGTGCTATGTGACGTTAAATCCAGAGTGTGTAGTTACACCCGTGCTTTGCGGCGGGGCGACCCAATTTTTGATCTGATACAAAGGTATGTCGACACATGTCTTACATCAAGTGGGAAACTCGATTAGAAAAGTTTTTAGAAAGTAAAAAGGTTGTCAGTGTGAATGCTAATCAACTTACGTTTATAGCGACACGTAAATAAAAATAAAGACGTAAAAGTTGATTAATAGTATTTAGAAAGTTAGGAGGTTGTAAGAGTCAATGCTGAAAATCAAAAGTTATAAACAAAACCACAAAAAAGAAAGAAAAAAGAAAGAAAAAAAATTGTGCAAGGGGTAAAAGCGTAAAGTTTAAACGTTGACGAAAACTGTAAATTACAAAAAAACTTGGTATTTAAGAAACAACAAACAAAGCATAAGGGCCGAAAACGTATATCACAAGAGATGGGAAAAAATACGGAAAAAAACAAAACCATGAAAAATTAGTGCAAGGGATAAAAACGTAAAGTTAAAAAATTGATGAAAACTGTAAATTGCAAAAGAAGTTGGTATTTAAGAAACAACACACAAAGCATAAGGGCTGAAAACGTAAATTAAGAAAAAGAAGAAAAAAAAAAAAAAGTCAAATGTTGCTAGGAAAAGACAAAAAAAGGAAAAAAAAATAGTGAATTTCAAGGATTATCCTTTATCTTTATATACATTTTCAGGCGCCGTCCTTTATGTTTAAAATTGACGAGTTTTGTCCTTTATGTTTTCATTTAATACAGAGTTAAATGCTTGGTTGGTCCCTGTGGTTTGTGAAAATTGCAGACTTGATCCTAAGGGTTTACTAATTACATACTTGGTCCCGGTGGTTGTAATTTTTGAACTCGGTTGGTCCTTAACACTAACCTTTGTTAAATTTTTTAGTTAAGTATTTATGAAATGACTAAATTGTCCCTGAACATTAAAAAATAAAAAATAAAAAACTAAAACAATATAGCCTATCTTCTTCTCCCCATCCCCCTCTCTAACACACAACCATCACCACTTCCTCCTCCTCCACCTTCAACCCACCACCAATACCTCCACTGTCAACACTTCTAAAGTAACCATTCAATCTCATCCAATTAACAAACAGCACACAATTTGAACAAATAAAAGGTGTGCTCGTGGCTACCGCATCTGCTTCTTTCACCGGATCAATTTTCAAATCCAACCAAACTCAATCAACTCCGCATTCTCCGCCGGCCTACGGATCGTCGCGTTCAACACCAACATCGCATCGTGAGTTCAGCTTCAACGGAGCCTCAGTTACTCAAAGGATCTGCGTTTTTCTATTTTTCTCTATAATTTGGATCTTGCCGGAAGTTGAGGATTTATGATGTTTCTGATAATATTTGCGAATTCCGGTGTCTTTAGGTTGGCTTCTGGTTCCGATCTATGGTAGTTTCGCTGGTAATTTTCCGGTCAGAGGTAAGTCCTTTTCCGGTCATCGTCTCTAAGTTCCGATGAACCCGTTCATGTTGTTTGTTAAGTGTTTGTCTTTCCGGCGACTGTAACCTGTTTTTCCGGTGAAGCTTCATACGTTATCGTGTGCTCCTTTGCATAACAGATCCAAAGAGAGAGAGAGAGAAATGGAGAGGAGGAAGAAGGTGGCCAATATGTTTTATATTTTTATTAATTTTTAATTGTTAAGGGGTATTCTAGTCATTTAACATGCACTTAACTAAGAAATCTAACCTAGGTTAGTGATAAGGACCACCCGAGCATTTAACTGGACCAAGTTTGCAATTTTTGCAAACCACAGGGACCAACCAAGCATTTAACTCTTTAATACACGTTTTGTCCGTTAAACCTAACCCAGTTGACTTTTTCAGTTAAATTTGGTCATATGCTTTGCACATGAGGACATTTTTGTCAATTCAAAAGTAAGTTCAACGGCAAATTTACTGCTCAAAGTTTCTGCAATCTTTGAACCGACAAAAATGCCCTCATGTGCAAAGCACATGATCAAATTTAACTGAAAAAACTAACTAGGTTAGGCCTAAAGGACAAAACGTGTATGATATGAAAACATAAAGGACAAACCTCGTCAATTTTAAACATAAAGGACAGCGCCTGAAAATGTGTATAAAGATAAAGGACAATCCTTGAAATTCACTAAAAAAAATTAAAAAACCCCAACCGGCATAGCCTTTTTATACGTTATATAATTAGAGACATCCAATAATAAAGGTAATTATATTTGTTTTAACAACCAAGCCAATCTTCATTTACTAAACCAACACTAACACATACAATGAACAACCCAACAAGGCACTGGCTGCAAACTGGACAAACAAACATAGACTATCAATCCCAAAGAACATCACAAAAACATTACGTCCAACAGATCTCCTACATAAGATACCCAACTCGAAAAGAGGGTACACTCGAGCAATCTGAGTAACAAAGGGGACATTAGTCAGGGGCCAAAGGTAAATATTTAACCCCTTGAACTTTAGAAAGCACACATGTATATATCTTAAGTGAAATAAACCCTTGAACTTTAGAAAGCATACATCTATATACCTAAAGTTTAATAAATAATGTAATCTAAAATATATATCTTATGTGAAGTAAACCCTTGAACTTTAGAAAGCATACATGTTGGGATTGAACCCTACCAGAGGAACAGATAATGTAAAGCCAAAACCGGATCACATCAGTGGACTATCAATAAGCAGCAGTTTACTCTTTGCTCTCCCCTTGACAGTGGTATTCTAACAGCTGATGGACCTTAAGTGCTGCTCAACTACAACAACTGATGAACCAAACACTGATGATACTCTTAAAGACTGCTGAAGACAAACACTGAGCTCTATCTACTGCTGTCTCATAAGTACTGCTGAAGATTCAAGCACTGCTCATTCAAAGACTGATCACCTTTTGAAGAAAGCACTGATGTTCAAGTAATCAGTGCTTAGGCTACAACAGTGGAACGTGAACAGTGTTAGACTTGTTTTGTATTGTATTATCAATCAGTTGTTTAGACATCAGTAGTTTGTATAGGTCAGTGTTTATAGTTTGTTAGGTCGTTAGATGTCACTATCATGGTGACGTCAGCTGAGGTACATCAGTAGTTTGGTTTGCTTATAAATATGACAGCACTCTGTACTGTGATATTTGATTCGTTTTGAGTGAGTTCTCCTCCTCAATTCAATCCTTTCATCTTGTGCAACCAACTCTGGAGTATCAGGCTGAGGGGGAGTTTAGTCTGTAAGCTTGCTGTAATCATTTGCTTTGTATTGTAATCATTTGACTTAATGTGAAGCAATTGTTTATCAAACTATATTCTCCTTTGATTGTGTTTACAAAGTTTGTATCCATTTCCGCTGCACTTTACATTGTTTTACATTCATTGATATGTCAAGTTCATACAAACAAACACAATCATGAGAGCCTCGGATCCTAACAATTGGTATCAGAGCTCGGACAGTCAAATTTGATCTAACAATCAATTTGACATAACAGTTCAGCTCAAAAATTCATTGATACTAAGGGATGGTTGTATTCAGTTGAAAAACAGAGTAACGAGTGAATCATGATCAAAATGGTTATTCAGAAACTCTGTATATCAACCAAGATGTCATATGACACACAAATCTCACACAACAAGTGATATCATGCGCATGTGACTCATAGTTTTCAGATCTGTAAAATATCTGATAAATTATGGGTTCGTTCGATATTTTTCAAAAATTGATTTCAATTGTTGTTTTGATATTTGTGATGTTTAGTCAAAATCTCTCATGTGCTCAAAGGCAGGTTGAGAACCTTCAAAAAGGAGCAAATCAACCTTGTCCAAAACACATTGAGAAAATAAGGTGTCAAAAGAGTCCTAATCATATGTAATGTAAGATCTGTAATAAAACATGCACAAATGTGGTCAGATCTCTCAAAACATTACCTCAAAGTGATTATGGACATAGTATGTTCAAAATATAATCTTCTAGTGAGTATTTCTGAACATATGAATAATAAGGGCAAAAAGGGAAAAGGAAAATGAATAAATCTCGAAGTGTGATTATCTCAAAACTTTTGAAATCAAAAGAAAAGAGTATAAGCATAAAACACTAATGAGGTCAAAGTTAGGTCGTCAGTGGTCGTCATGCAACTGTGTGCTTTCATCAAATACAGGAATAAGTTCAGGTATCTATGGCATCTCCAGTGATTGTCCTTAAAAGAAGTATTTACAATCAATTGTCAAGAAAATGACCCCAAACAATGGTCAAAGTAACTTGAGAATGATATGATCATAAAACTTTTTGTAAAGTTGTCAGATCCTTTTGATTATTTTTCTAAACATCCTGTCATTTTTTAAGGTGTTTTCTCTAAATAAAACCAGACATATATTTTTTTAAAATATATTTTGTACTTTTACTCATTTTTAATAGTAAAAGTTCATCTCTGGTCAGGATTCAATTTCCTTATTTTTGTGTGAAATTACTATCCTTAAATCTGATCAAAAGGAAATGATACACATATCAAGGTCATGATAAGCTCAAGTTTGGTTTTCACAGATCATAAATTGATTGCAAATTGATTTAGACTACTGAAATACTCATGTTCTAGTTCAAGTAATTAGACACAAAATGAGCAGCTCATGTAGAAATGTCTTCATCATCTGGGATGCTAAACCATTGTCTAATCAATAGACATTTGGCAAAACCTTGAACAAATTTTCTGTAGATAACTGCTGGCAATTTAATCTTGATAATTTACACCTAAAATGTATTTTGTTAAGAATAACATCTCAAGTGCTCAACAGATGTTAGATAAGATACTGTGCCTTCACATAACAAAATCAAATTTCTACATCTGAAAAAGCAGATGCTAACATTGTTGTCAAAAGATTGAAACACTGCTGCACTATCAGTTGTTGCAACAAAAGTCTTCATTTTATTTTCTACCACTGTTGGACCTAAAATGTTGTTGTGCCTCAAACATCTGTTCTCTAAAGCCTGTCCACTGCTGAGAGTCAACCTCTGCTTCTCCAAAACACTGATGTTTAAAATCATTGTTCTATCCACTGATACATCCACTGTTTCATTTCATTACCGTTGTAACTACTGATGATTGTACCATCAGTAGTTGTCAAAACAACTGTCCTCCATTATTTACCATTTCATCAGGGGTTGGCACGTGGTCAGTTTAACCGCTCCCACATCAGCATTCACCTTTTTCCTAAATAAAACTCTGCCCTAACACCAAAACAGGGTTTTACTGTCGAATTGAATTCCAAAAGTTCTCTCCTCATAGCAGTTTCCCTCTCATAACTCCAAAAACCTTCTTCGATCTTCTTCATCTAAAATGACGAAACCAAAATCGAAAACAAAATCAAAACCATCATCTTCCTCCACAACAGCAGATGCCACTCAAATGGCCGCTGAAACCACAGAGATTCGCTACAAAGCTCCACACAACTATGTGGGTATACTCACAAAACCTACCGATAACCACACCTTCGACTCCATCATTGACATCCTTTCTGCGTCAAAGTACAAAACTTTAATAACAGCAGACGCTCCCATTTACCTTGATACCCAGAGAGAGTTCTGGAAAAATGCCACCCTTGAAAAACAAGGAGACATCATCACCACCATCAACTCCTCGATACAGGGTAAGAAGGTTCAAATCTCTCCAAAATCCATTTCTGAAATCTTTAAACTCGATGATTTGAAAGGAAAAACCTCATTTACTAAAGACGAGTTGAAAAAGGATTTCCTGAACAGGGGCTATGCAGAACAACCGAATAGGGATACCCTACAAAAGGGTTATTTCCCTTCTGCACCCAGATTTTTATTTCACACACTACTAATGTGTGTTTCTAATAAAACAACGTCTTTTAATGAAATACCAACGAAAATTCAATGCCTGGGGTATGCAATTTTAATCAAAGTAAACTTTAATTACTCCCAGGAAATTTTTGATGATTTGGTAAAAAACGTTGATAATAAAGCATTTCTGCTCTTTCCAAGATTTCTAAGCTACTATTTTGAACAAATATTTGTAGAGAAAGATGCAGATTTGCCCAAACAAGGTGTCTCTTTCAAAATAAACTGCTTAACAATTGAAACATTTTCAAGAATGATGGCACCAATAAAATTAAAAGCAAAGGTGCCTGAGCAGGTTTTAGAAACTGCCTCTGATCCTCAGGCAACCTCTGTTGAGCCCACTGCTCCAGGTGATCAAAGCAGCACACCCACTGTTTTGAAACCCACACCTGCCACCAAAAAGACAAAAAGAAAATTATCCAGAAAACCCACCAAACCCGCACCAAAGGCAACTCTGGAAGATGAGATCCCAGAGTCAATGCCAGTGATAACACAAAAGTCACAAGTAACCACTGCTGCTACTTCCTCACAGCAGTTGGAAGAAAGATCTCAACCCCAGCCTAAAACTCCTCCTGCATCCTCACAAATGGATCAGGTTGTAAGCACAGGGACACCACAATATGAAGCTCTGGACCCACTCGGATCCATCTTCCACAGTCCTGATCCCAAGGACATGTCTCTTTCAACACCCATACCCTCACCAATCATATTGCCACAATCAATAATACCCCTGTTGCGTGCAGTTGATATGGCACAGACACAAACCAGTTCCTCTCTATCACCTATTACTGAGAGTATACCTCCACAAGTGACTGAGTCAGATGCTTATACCTCTGTTATCCCAGCAACAGCTGAGGAGGTTACACCCCCTGAGCTACAAGTAACTCTCGGTGGTAGTTCAACTGGAGCAGCAACTACAACTGATGGATCAACAGATCTTCAGTTGGACAGTTGTTACATTACTAAGACTCCCTTGAAGGCAATTTCTTCCATGGCAACATCGGTAACCACTGGTTAGTTAATTTTAACCACCGGTACCATCAAAGGTTTATCGATTGCTGAAGAAAGAAGTCCCCAGTACCAAGAAAAAGGGGCATCAATGGATGATTTTTGGGACTCAGCTCCTAAGTCACACATTGATACAACCACCACTGGTGGGGACTCAGATGATCCTACCAATGTAGGTGATGATTCAAATTATCAGGAATTGACGAATTGTCACACCCTGGCTTTGCGGAAGCGTGGTTAATTTTTGGTGTGACTTCTTAATACCATAGCTTAATCATAACAAGCTATATGAAATAAAAAAAAAAAAAAAAAAAAACCATGCAAGATCATCCATTTAATTAAGTTTGAAAAATAAAGAACCACAACATTGTCTTAACGGATATTACATCCTAACAAACATAAACAGTGTTCAAACGACACAACACCAACATGAAATAAACACGGTTTAAGAACTGTGACTCGTCCAGGAAAAAGTCACATCCCTTAAACTCGGATGACCTCGAAACTAGTGCAGCGGGAAAACGTGTCATACCGCGCCAGATCCTTTAATTCCCTGAAATACATGTAAGTTGAAAAATCAACAATAATATTGAGCGAGTTCATGTGTAAGTGAGTAAATAAACCTTTGTATGTATAAAATCCTGGTATGTAGCAAATAAGGAAAAAGAGATCACCAATGGTTTGCAAGGCCATTGATATGTGTGAAGTGTAAGTAGGAAGACTCAAATCTAGCGGATTTATGCGTTGGGCACAAAGTCACCCCGAGGTCCGTTATGCTGGGCCTGGGGCTGGGCTCGCTACACCCAGATAGATCTACCGCTCCTGTCCCTCGGTCCTACCCTGAGGATTAATGGCCTCAAGTTTCCGCCTACCCACTCACATGATCTAAGTAGTAAACCTCCTTACGCTAACCATACCATGTATAAAGTATTCCAAATCAAAGTAACATGTATTTCACCCCCGCAGTTTAGAAAACTGAAAACAGTTAAGAGAAAAGGGGGACATGAACTCACAGTGGTGCGTCTCTACCAAGTATACCTCCTGATCAAGCAGCTGTGCGACGACCTACACGTACTAACTCTATTAGACGGACGGTCGTGCCTTAGCTGCATGGTTTATGTTTTTGGGAAATAGTTAGACAACTATTTCGTGTTTACATTTTGTAAATACTTGGTAATTATTTTCCTTCCCAAGGATGGGGGATTTAATACATGTGCGTTCGGATAACTTTGAAATATATTATTAAGTCTCACTTAAAATATATTTTAATCCTTTATCCAAAATATAAATATTTTTCCCAAAAATATTATATCTTAATACATATGATTTTCCCAAAATAATATCTTGACAAAAATACGCGTTCATAAATATTTTCTTTAAAATGCGTAAGTTACGTTTTAAAGGTCGGGTGGTATTAACCATACCATTGTAACTTAAGTATTTGTTAGTATTATTTTGGAATCGTTAACATTCGGTAATATTATTTTTACCCTAAAAATAATATTTGTATAGTTCACAAAATAATCATAAAAATTCACAAGTGTTGTTACGGAAAATATATACTAAATATATTTATCGAGCTTTTATTTTGTGAAAATCCCACCTCCGTCATTTAGAAATTTTGTAAATAAAGTCGTGGCGAACTCTATAATTTGAAAACAAGTCAAAATGTATTTCTAACACTTACAGTGAAAATATTTCTAAGTGTTAGGTTTTTGGAAAAATTTCGCCAGAGTTTCCCCTGTAACTGGAGGTGGCCACGCTTTCAAGCGTATTATTTTCTTTTAAAAATTCAATTCAACAATTTTCTCATTCAATCAAAACAATATCCAAAGCATCAAACTAGTCAAAATATATGTAATTCGCAAAAATCACATGAACTTGTAGTTTATCCAAAAATATGAAGTAAATCCCATTACTTTTAGTGGATCTTTGTATAAATCAATCCGGTTTCGTAAAAGCCTCGCTTTTAAAGAAATTCCATCTTTACAACTTCTTGTAAAATTTGACAAAACTAGTTCTTTGTCGAAACTTAGTGTTACACAAGTGTTTACACACTTGTGTGTTTTAAAAAAATCATTCTTGTTCATGTAAGATCCGGCTTTAGAAAATATGATTTCTTTGACACTTGGTTCTTTGTAAATACCACTTGTAGATCCGTAGATCTACTAGTTTTAAACACTATTTCATAAGTAAAGTCGATTTTACACAAGTTCATGTTTAGTGTGTGGTAGAGTTTCATCACTTAACCTTTTTTACACTTAAACAAACTCTATGTCATGATCCATGATCATGACCAATCCGGGTTAGACGATGATCCGAGCTACCACAACATAGATCGGCCTCAAATAATTACACAAAACAAATCTTACAAGATTTACACAACAACCTAGCTTTTAACCATCATCTTTAGCATTTTTAGTAGACTTTTACATATCATCTTGTATGTTCACGAGTTTTAACCGTCATATTTCATTTTAACCATTTTAAAATAGATCGAGAGGGTGTTTATAGTAACTTACTACTAGCTCGAGGCTAGGGAAGATTCGAGTCGAAGAATGAGTGGATAAAAGAAATGAGATGAGGTCCTTCGCCTTCCGAATGCACCAAGCCTCCTCGTATGTGATCCTTAGCACTTGTATACACTTGGAATGAGATGATCAAAGCTCGAAAGATGGATGGATGGTGAAGGGGGGTTCGGCCGAGAGCTTGTAAAGAGAGAGGGAGAGAGTGTGTTGTGATGTTTAAGTGGTGAAGTGATTAGTGTGTCAAGGCTTGTTCTTATAGGCAATGTTATAGTTCATTAACCAATGGTCACCATGTCTAATAGATATTAGACGCATTAGATTATTTTAATCAAAATAGGACAAGGGGTGTCCCCCTTGGGGACGGTTTGGTTTGGGGGGGGGGGGTAACTTAGTTAGGTTTCAACCATTTAGTTAAGTATTAGTTAAGTATTAGGAGGTTAACTCGGTTATTAATGCGTTATGTGTTATAGCGGGTGTTAGGGTATTCAGGGACCCTAACTGGCTCAGAAAAAGATAAACAATATTAATGGCAATATTTTTATGTTCCGGGTATAGTCCGGTTGTTCGGTTGGATAGTGATCCGTTAAAGTGCTTAACAAAGCTTTAAAGTGTCGTTATTACCATTTTTAGTGACACAACTTATTCCCGACACTTTAGAAAGTGTCTAGTAATATTTTTCTCATGTTTTGGCACTTTACTAGTTAACCAAATGCTGAATTTTTAGTTAGAGTGCTGAATTTTGTACTTAGAGTACATTTTAGGCACATCCGGTCACTATAACTTATATCTAGTGACGCAGTTCTACAACCCTTGTATCCCTACACTCACTACTAGTGTAGCAACTATCTCTGGCTCATACAGGCCTTAGAGGCAGTGTCTGCCTGATGCTGGCTATATCAGCACGTTCAATAGGTTATCCGTTCATTGTGCTACTGTGCTTTTGTGCATCAAGATTGTCACTAGAGTCCAACATGTAATAATGGAGTGACAGCAATAGAGTATGATGCAAGTATGTACATGTATCAGTATTACAAGTAGTAGTTATTCACAAGTTCAAGTAAGCACAGTAATTAAGCAGTAATTAATTGTTAATTTAGTCGTACGGATACCTGGTTTAATGAGGGTTGTCACATTCTCCCCCCGTTAGAAAAATTTCGTCCCGAAATTTTAAGTTCTGCTTCTAGATGCAGGGTTCTTGGGAAATAAGTGGGGGTATTTCTCTTTCATCCGGTCCTCACGCTCCCAGGTGTATTCAGGACCATGTCTGGCATTCCAACGAACTTTGACGAGTTTGACACTGCTCCGGCGGGTCTTGTTGACTTTCCAATCCGTAACCTCAACAGGTTCTTCAACGAAGTGGAGCGTGTCGTCAATATGAATTTCGTCGGTAGGAATGACAACTGTTGGGATTGAACCCTACCAGAGGAACAGATGATGTAAAGCCAAAACTGGTTTAGAACAGTGGATTCATCATAAGCAGCGGTTTACACTAAACTTTCCCCTTGACAGTGGCTCCAACATCTGATGCAACTCAAAGTACTGATATTCTACAACAAATGTTGACCTACAACAACTGCTGATTCCTAAAGACTGCTGGAGACTAAACACTGATGTCCAATCTACTGATGTCTCAAAATACTGCTGAGGACCAAAGCCCTGTTGAAGACAAGCACTGTTGAACCAAAGGCCTGATCAACCAAAGGTGAACCACTGCTCAACCACAACAATGGCTTAGTATCAACAGCAGATTCAACAGCAGCAGTTTAACTTATATCTTGTAATCAGTTGTTTAGTAAGCAGGGCTTGTACTAGTCAGTAGTTACAGGTTGTTAGGTTGTTAGATGTCACTTTCATGGTGACGTCAGCTTTGATTCTCAGTGGTTTGATCTGCACTATAAATAGAGCAGTACCTGTACTGTTCTATTTGAGCTTCGAGCTTTTTGCTCATCTCCTTTCATCTTGTACGATCAACCAGGGAGTATCAGGCTGAGGGGGAGTTTAGTTATGTAAGCATGCTTGTAATCTTTTGATTTGCTTTGTAACCATTCAACTTGATGAAAAGCAATTGTTTATCACACTATTCTCTTTTTTGATTGTGTTTACAAAGTTTGTATCCATTTCCGCTGCACTTTATATCATTTCATATATTCTGAATGTTCAAATTATACAAACAAACACAATCACAGACAGCCACAGATCCTAACAATTGGTATCAGAGTTTGGACAGTCAAATTCGACTAACAATCAATTTGACATAACAGTTCAGCTCAAAATTCATTGATACTAAGGTTGATTGTACTCAGTTGAAAAACAGAGCAACGAGAAATCATGTTCAAAATGATGGATCTGATACTCTGTAAAACAACCAAGATGTCATATGACACACAAACTTCATATAACAAGTGATATCATGCATAGAACACATATAGTGCTCAGATCTGAAAATATGTCTGATAACTATGGTATAATCTATTTAGTTTACAAATTGATTTCAATTGTTTCTATGAAGGTTGTGATGTTTTTATCATGACTGCTTCTAAAGTGTTTGCCTCATGTTAACAAAAATCTATGTTCGAATGATAACATTAGTGTTTTTGTTAGCATAAAAAGAGGGAAATTAAAACTTTAGCTATTTAGATCTTATGTATTGAAAAACAGGTTGAGGTTTCTCTAAAAGGACCAAAATCAACTATGTTAAGAATACATTAAGAAAATCAGCAGTTAAAATATCCAGATCATGAGTAATGTGGAATTTGGCATAAGCAAGTGCAAAAATGTCCAAATCTCTCAAAACGTTGCTGAAAATGATTTCGGATTGAGTATTCTTTCCTTGAAAACCTTCCAGTAAAAAGTTTCAATACTTTTCTATGGAAAGGGCAAAAAGGGAAAGAAGAAAAATTACAAAAACTCAAAAGTGTGTTTATCTCAAAACTTTTGAATTCAAAAGAAAAGAGTATAAACCCAAAATACTTAAGAGTCCACCGGTTAATCCTACAAAAGGAAAACCAAAAATAGATCTGCATTTTTGGTCAAACATAATGTCATCAATCATCCATGCACAATCATTGTTTCAGGGAAGTTCAGGTAACAAAAGTATCTCCAGATATCTTTCAATAAAGAGGAATAGGCCAAATTTTTCAAAAATTATTCACATGGTAATAAGGTTCACAAAGAACTTTCAAAACCCCTGTGAACTGGCTCCTCATGGTAACAATCAACTGACAAGGAAATGGTACCAAACAGTGGTTACAGGACTTTGGTTCAAACCACTGACCATTGTCCTAAGCTTGAGAATGAAGTGATTTTGACCTTATTCAAAGTTATTTTAACTCTTGAGACACACCAGATCTAATTGACTTTATTTTCAGAAAACTTTTACTTTTTTTGTAAAGTTTTCTCAAAATAAAACAGGATATATTATTCTTTTTTTTTTTGGAATGATATATTTTGTACTCTACTTGTTTTTTATAGCAAAAGTTCAAACACCTGTCAGGATGTAGACCCTTATTTTTTTTGGTGATACTATCCTTGAAAATAGATCAAAAGGAAATGGTGCAAGTGTCAAGGTCATGTCAAACTCAAGTTTGTTTTAACACTGATCAAAGATTGGTTGCTAACAGACCTTAAAATACTTGGATGCTCATGTTCTAATGACACAAAATGAGTAGCCATAGTAAAAAGGTTTCCATCATATGGGGTACTAAACCACTGTCAGGAATCTATAAAGTGTTCAAAACTTGAAATAGATAAACATGTGGTAACACCTTGAATGCTGAAACAAGTAAATTTGCTGCATTAAAAATCCCTGTAAACCCTGCTGTTATGATTAATTCTGATAAACTTGCATTTAAAATGTGTTTGTCAAGTATTTGGTTCTGCAGGTGACCCACATTCATCATCAACAGATCTTGGACATGATACCAAAATCGTTTCCATCATCAGAGCAGCAGATGTACAAAACAACTGTTAAAGCTCATCCACTGATGTACAAATAGTGTTTGATCTAAGTTGCTTTCTAATTCTCTACCACCACTTCACCAAACCACTGTTGATAAATATTCATCAAAAGTGGATAAAAAATCTTCAGTGTGCCAAACCCCTCCTTCAAATCCTTTCACATCCATTTCAAGCTACTGCTGGATCATCAAAGTCACCAGCAGTGGTTAGCTCAGATGATTCACATCTGCAGCTCCACCTGTTAAAACATCAATCCTCCTTAAAACTCAACCATTTCACCATTCTCTTGGCAACATCAATGAAAAGGATTCTTTTAAAAAGACTATCCTAAAACATGTGTCTTCTTGCTGACTCTCTACCACTCCATCAACAAGTCAAAGTGCCATAAAGCATTGAAAAACAGAAAGTTGGGTAGTTGTCTCCTAAGAAGAGCTTCAGCAGTTCAGTGACAACAAGCTTGAAAAACTTGTGCCACAGCCAAAGGATGAGAATCCTTAGGCAAATAGTGGGTCCTCAAAGAACATTGCATATGCTAGGAGCATGTTTGTCAAGATTTATCGTACTCAAACAAGTACAGACACCAAGAGTGTGAAAAGACTACATCAGGGGGATATCAATTCCTAGGCAATAAGCTTAGTATTTTGACTGTACACATGCAGCAGATGTTTCCACAACACTGATTGAAGAATATTATGATGCTGTTGTTGTTGCTGAAAAGTCCAACTGTTTGTAACGTCAAAATATGTTATTGGATTTTGATATAAATTGCTCAAAAGACTTCTTTTATGCAGGGATGTCAAGTAGCTGAAATATATCATCAAAAATCCAGTATCTCATTCATCCATCATCACTGGACATCAGACACCACTGTGTGGGGGATTACTATGAAGAAGGTTTGATTTCTTTGCATCATGTCCATCCTAAAGATCAGTTGGCAAATGTACAAACCTAAGAATTTGATACATCTACCTTTGAAAACTTCATCTCTAGGATTGGAATGCTAAACATGGATCAAAGCAAGCATTCTTGTGTTTCATGTGTAAATAACATCAAAATGTTTTCAGAAAATCAAAATAAAACCTTAAAAATCGTTTAAAATTGAATTTTTCAATAAATCCTCAAAGTCTGTTTCCAAAACACAAGCAGAGGTTCCTGAGCAGACTTTAGCAGCTACCACTGCTCCTTAGGCACCTGCTGCTGAGCCCACTGCTCAAGGTGATCACAGCAGCAAAACAACTGTTGTGAAACCCACACCTAAACCCACCAAAACAAAAAGAAAATTCAAAAGCCCCCCAAACCTACAATAAAGGCAACTCTGGAAGATGAGATCCCAGAGCAACTGCCAGTGACAACACAAAAGTCACTAGAAACCACTGCTGCTACTTCCTCACAGCAGATGGTCGAAAGATCTCAACCCATGCCTCAAACTCCTCCTGCTTCTTCTCAAAAAGAACAGGTTGTAAGAACAGGGACACCAAATTATGATGCTCTGGAATCACTTGATTTCATCATCCACAGTCCACTGCCCGGGGCAAATTCACTTTCAACTCCCATCATCATTTCACAAATACCACCATCAATAATAACCTTGTTGCATGCTTTGGATATAACTCAGACATAAATCAGTTCCTCTCAAACACCTATCACTGAGAGTACACTCCAACAAGTGACTGGGTTTGATGCTTATACCTCTGCTATCCCAGCAACAACTGAGGAGGTTATACCCCTTGAGTTATAAGTAACTCTTGGTGGTAATTCAAGTGAAGCAGCTACTACAAGTGCTGAACCCACTGGTTTGCATTTGGACAGTAGTTTCATCAATAAGACTTCCTTGAAGGCAATTTCTTCACTGGGAACTCGTGTGTATCCAGTCTTCACTGGTTCACTAAAAGGTGTTTCTCATTATGAAGAAAGAAGTCCCCAGTACCAAGAAAAAGGGGCATCAGTGGTTAATGTTTGGAGTACACTCCCTACCTCAACTACTGATAAAACCACGGCTAGTGGGAAATCAGATGATCTCATTAATTTGGGTGATGGTTTAAAGTACCTAGAATTGACGGAACATGTCGAAAAACTGGATACTTCTGTTGCAGAGATCAAAGAAACACCGCAACAGTTGTTAACAGTACAAATGGTGCAACCCACTGCTGTTCCAACTCAAGCACTTGTTCCACCACAAGCACCTGCGGCAAATGAGTTATGGAATTTATTTCAAACCCTGCACATATCTTCGAAAGAGTTGATGATGCCAAAAAGGGAAAATGACTCTGAGGAAAATCTCTCAGTAACTTCTGCTGAAACATCTGTCAAAGAAAAGGAAAAAGGGAGGTGATGAAACCCTGAAAATTCAAGCAGATGATGAAGATACACAAATGAGGATCGTTCAAGTCAAATTAATTCAGCTGGTCCTAAAACCACTGCTGATGTTAAAAGGGTAAGGGATGCGAGCAGAGCTTTGGTTGAGAAAAAGATAGTTCTGCAAAAAGGAAAAGAAGAGGTTGGTACTTCATTAAAGAAGAGTCCTGTTAGAAAAACAAGGCAATCAACCACCACAGCTTCTAAAACTAAGCCAGTTACTACTTCAACCACAACTTCTGTTCTCACAAAATCACTTACTCCTCCACCATTAACAACATCTGTCACCCAAACAACTGCCACCAATACCACATCAACACACACCACAACCACTGCCACCCCCACTAAATCAACCACTGTCATCCTTTATCAAAAAGGGAAACAAAGCAGATGGATGCTGAAATACCAAAAGAAGACCAAGCTTCAGAGAATATATCATAAAGATGGTTCTTCAGACACTTAGAGCAGAACTACAAGAAACAGCAAAATCTCAAATTACTGCTCAAAGTTGTCATTACTAGGCCTCAATCTCAAAACTCATCGATCAAATAAACCTCTCCCAAGAAACCCATTGGAGGTGATGAAACCCTGAAAATTCAAGCAGATGATGAAGATACACAAATGAGGATCGTTCAAGTCAAATTAATTCAGCTGGTCCTAAAACCACTGCTGATGTTAAAAGGGTAAGGGATGCGAGCAGAGCTTTGGTTGAGAAAAAGATAGTTCTGCAAAAAGGAAAAGAAGAGGTTGGTACTTCATTAAAGAAGAGTCCTGTTAGAAAAACAAGGCAATCAACCACCACAGCTTCTAAAACTAAGCCAGTTACTACTTCAACCACAACTTCTGTTCTCACAAAATCACTTACTCCTCCACCATTAACAACATCTGTCACCCAAACAACTGCCACCAATACCACATCAACACACACCACAACCACTGCCACCCCCACTAAATCAACCACTGCCATCCTTTATCAAAAAGGGAAACAAAGCAGATGGATGCTGAAATACCAAAAGAAGACCAAGCTTCAGAGAATATATCATGAAGATGGTTCTTCAGACACTTAGAGCAGAACTACAAGAAACAGCAAAATCTCAAATTACTGCTCAAAGTTGTCATTACTAGGCCTCAATCTCAAAACTCATCGATCAAATAAACCTCTCCCAAGAAACCCATTGGATTCAAAGATACTAAAGTGAAAGTCTGATCAAAAGACCCATGTATCGACTTTGCTCAGATCCAATGGTGAGGTGAAGCGTATATCAAGGGAAACAACATTTGGCCTGGGTGTTGAAGATTTGCAAGATCTCCTTGAGCTTACACTGTGCAGGGATGAGGGTGATAAGGATTCCATGAACTTTAAATTATAAATCAAAGATCAAGTAAGGGAACTCCTGATGAGACAATAAAGATCCTGAATAATGAAGTGTTTTGGCATCATCTGTTCCAGGGGGAGATTGTTGGGATTGAACCCTACCAGAGGAACAGATGATGTAAAGCCAAAACTGGTTCAGAACAGTGGATTCATCATAAGCAGTGGTTTACACTAAACTTTCCCCTTGACAGTGGCTCCAACATCTGATGCAACTCAAAGTACTGATATTCTACAACAAATGTTGACCTACAACAACTGCTGATTCCTAAAGACTGCTGGAGACTAAGCACTGATGTCCAATCTACTGATGTCTCAAAATACTGCTGAGGACCAAAGCCCTGTTGAAGACAAGCACTGTTGAACCAAAGGCCTGATCAACCAAAGGTGAACCACTGCTCAACCACAACAATGGCTTAGTATCAACAGCAGATTCAACAGCAGCAGTTTAACTTATATTTTGTACTCAGTTGTTTAGTAAGCAGGGCTTGTACTAGTCAGTAGTTACAGGTTGTTAGGTTGTTAGATGTCACTTTCATGGTGACGTCAGCTTTGATTCTCAGTGGTTTGATCTGCACTATAAATAGAGCAGTACCTGTACTGTTCTATTTGAGCTTCGAGCTTTTTGCTCATCTCCTTTCATCTTGTACGATCAACCAGGGAGTATCAGGCTGAGGGGGAGTTTAGTTATGTAAGCATGCTTGTAATCCGTTGATTTGCTTTGTAACCATTCAACTTGATGAAAAGCAATTGTTTATCACACTATTCTCTTCTTTGATTGTGTTTACAAAGTTTGTATCCATTTCCGCTGCACTTTATAGCATTTCATATATTCTGAATGTTCAAATTATACAAACAAACACAATCACAGACAGCCACAGATCCTAACAACAACGGTATCTTGAGTTGGACTTTTCTTCAAGTTGGATACATGAAATGTATCGTGAACCCCATTCAGTTCAGCAGGTAAGTCCAGCTTGTATGCTACTAGCCCAATTCTTTCCAAAATTCTGAACGGACCAATATACCGCGGGTTCAACTTTCCACGCTTCCCGAAGCATGCCACACCCTTCCAGGGTGATACTTTCAACAAAACCATATCACCTACCTCAAACTCTAGAGGTTTCCTTCTTTGATCCGCGTAACACTTTTGACGATCACGAGCCGCCTTGATGCGATCTCGGATCTGTGCGATCTTATCCGTGGTTTCCTGGACCATATCAGGACCAACCAATTGTCTATCACCTGCATCAGACCAACAAAGCGGTGATCTGCACTTGCGGCCATATAGAGCTTCAAATGGCGCAACACCAATACTGGTGTGGTAGCTGTTGTTGTATGAAAATTCAACCAATGGAAAATGCTTATCCCAGCTACCGCCCAATTCCATAACACATGCTCTCAGCATATCTTCCAAAGTCTGAATAGTCCGCTCGCTTTGACCGTCGGTCTGTGGGTGAAACGCAGTGCTCAGATTTAATTGTGAGCCAAAAGCTTCTTGGAAGGATTGCCAAATCCTTGATACGAACCTTCCGTCTCTATCAGAGATGATTGAGAGAGGTACTCCATGGCGCGTAACGATTTTTCTCATGTAAATTTCAGCCAACTTTCTCGTGTTATCCTTCTCTCTGATAGGTAAGTAATGCCCAGATTTCGTTAATCGGTCCACTATTACCCAAATAGTGTCGTGACCTCTTGGTGTTCTTGGCAACTTTGTAATAAAATCCATGGAGATTTGTTCCCATTTCCACTTGGGAATTTCTGGTTGTTGCAGAAGTCCTGAAGGCTTCTGGTATTCCGCTTTCACCTTAGCGCACGTTAGACACTGGCTCACAAAAACAGCAACATCGCCTTTCATCTTAGGCCACCAATAGTAATCTTTAAGATCCTGGTACATCTTATCCGCTCCTGGATGGATAGAGTACCGTGATTTGTGAGCTTCATCAAAAATAACTTTCCTCAAACCACCAAACAGAGGAACCCAAATCCTTTTCTCAAAACATAACGTTCCTTCCTCGTTTGGCACCAATTGCTTCTCCATCCCACGGAGATATTCTTCTTCAAGGTTCCTTTCCTTAAGAGCTTCTTTCTGCGCGGCATGAATGCGCAAGGAAAGATCGGTTTGGATAATCATCTCTAAAGCCCTAACCATTATGGGCTTGATCCTTTCTTTTCGACTTAGGGCGTCGGCGACCACATTCGCCTTCCCTGGATGATACTTTATCTCGCAGTCGTAATCATTCAACAACTCAACCCATCGTCTTTGTCTCATATTCAACTCATTCTGGTTGAATATGTGTTGTAGGCTCTTATGATCTGTGAAGATTGTACATTTCGTACCATATAGGTAGTGTCTCCAGATCTTTAAAGCAAATACCACTGCGCCAAGTTCCAAGTCATGTGTGGTATAGTTCTTTTCGTGCACTTTCAGCTGACGCGACGCGTAAGCAATAACCTTTTGGCGTTGCATCAACACACAACCCAATCCTTGACGCGAGGCGTCGCAGTATACCACAAAATCATCTGTACCTTCCGGTAGTGCTAAGATTAGCGCATTGCAAAGCTTATCCTTTAATAGCTGAAACGCTTCTTCCTGTTTGATTCCCCAATCAAACTTCTTATCTTTCTGGGTGAGGAGCGTCAATGGTTGAGCGATCTTTGAAAAATCCTCAATAAACCTTCGATAGTAACCAGCTAAACCCAAGAATTGTCGAATCTCGGTTGGCGTCTTTGGCGTTTCCCAATTCTTAATTGCTTCGATCTTGGTGGGATCCACGTGGATTCCATCTCCATTCACCACGTGTCCAAGAAATTGGACTTCGCGTAGCCAAAACTCGCACTTAGAGAATTTGGCGTACAGCTGTTCTTTCTTCAGCAACTCCAAAATGGCTCTTAGATGCTGTTCGTGCTCAGCCTTTGTCTTTGAGTAAATCAAAATATCGTCGATAAACACAATCACGAACTTGTCGAGATATGGCTTGCAAACTCTGTTCATCAGGCCCATAAAAACTGCAGGTGCGTTTGTCAACCCAAACGCCATAACTAGGAGCTCGCAGTGTCCATAACGAGTTCTGAAGGCTGTCTTCGGGATACTCTCCTCTTGTATCCTTAGCTGATGGTATCCAGATCGAAGATCGATCTTAGAGTAAAAGCTTGAACCTTGCAGTTGGTCGAATAAATCATCGATTCTTGGCAAAGGATATCTATTCTTGATCGTCAGCTTATTCAACTCCCGGTAGTCGATACACATTCGAAAACTACCGTCCTTCTTCTTGACAAACAAAACTGGAGCTCCCCAAGGCGAGAAGCTTGGTCGGATAAATCCCTTGTCTAACAACTCTTGAAGTTGTGTCGACAGTTCCTGCATCTCAGACGGGGCGAGTCTATAAGGTGCCTTAGCCACAGGAGCGGCGCCTGGAACTAAGTCGATGCGGAACTCCACTTGCCTCTGAGGTGGTAATCTAGGCAAGTCCTCTGGGAAGACTTCTGGATATTCCCTCACGACAGGGATGTCTTCGATTCTTGGTTCTGCAGCTTTCTTGTCTACAATGTGTCCCAGGAAGGCAGCACATCCCTTCTGTAAACACTTTCGCGCTTTCAAGCAGCTGATAATTCTCAAAGGCGTATCACGCTTCTCTCCATGAACCACAATGGTCTCACCATCTTCGGTTGGGATACGAACGACCTTTTCATGACAAACTATTTCTGCCTTGTTGCCTGATAACCAATCCATTCCTACTACCACGTCGAAGCTTCCCAGCTGGACTGGTAGTAGATCCAAAGCAAACTCACACTCTCCCAATTCGATTACACAACCTCTGACAACTTCATTGGCTTCTACCAACTTTCCATTAGCCAATTCGATCGAGTACGGAATATCTAACTTACTAGCGGCTAAACCAAGCATATTCTTAAACTCTAACGATACGAAGCTATAATCGGCACCAGTATCAAATAAAACGAATGCATAGCGTTGATTTACAGGGAACGTACCAGTAACGACATTGGGATCCTGGCGCGCTTCTCTTGCTTCGATATTGAACACTCTTCCACGAGCTTGGTTCAATTCTGGGCAGTTTCTCTTGTAGTGCCCAACATCACCACAGTTAAAGCATCCAGGTCTTTGCCCGTTTCCACCACCATTTCCAGCTTGATTATTCCTTTGGTTATGATTCACAACGCCCGCTTGATTTGCATTGTTGCCTCGATTCCCATTACCTTCATCGTTTCCTTGTGGGCGATTTCCATTTCCACCCCGGTTATTGTTTCTGTTTCCAAATCCTCCTTGGCCTCCCTGGCCAACAGTTGCCCAACAAGAATCCTTCAAGTGGCCAGGTTTCCCACACGCTTCACATACCTTTAAACCACACTGGCCAGAATGGTGACGCTGGCAGGTGTTGCACTTGGGCTGAGTGCCCATATACCCCTTTCCTTTCTTCCCACTACCAGCTGTAACCTGAGCCGGCGCGCTTGACTCTCCTTTCTTGACAACTCCACTGGTGCCTTGCTTGAAGTTCGAGAACTTCCGTTTATTACCTCCGGATGACTCGACGTGAGTCTCTTTCTTCTTTGCCTCGATCTCATCGAACTTGTTCAGGCGGATAGCCTCCTCAGTGAGAGCCACGCTCAGATCAATTGCCTTAGTGATTGTTGCAGGCTTGGAGGAGGTCACCATGCTTATGATTTGTGGAGCTAATCCCCAAATGAAGCGCTCAATCCGCTTGAATTCTGGAGTGACCATATAAGGTACCACATGAGATAAGTAGTGAAACCTCTGAACATACTCCGCGATCTTCGGACCTTCCATCTTCAAATGCCAGAACTCAGTTTCCAATCTCTGGATTTCAGCGCGAGAGCAATACTTTTTGCGCATAAGTTCCTTCAGTTCGGTCCAGGTTAGTGTGTAGGCAGCAGCTTCACCAAGTGTCTGCACTTGCAAATTCCACCAAGACAGGGCTCCATCCAAAAATAGCCCAGAAATGTAGGTGACTTGCTGGTCTGGTGCACATTTGCTCATGCGGAGAACAGATTCAGTCTTCTCGGCCCAACGAACAAAGGCGACAGCACCTCCGGTGCCATCAAAGTTGACTGGCTTGCAGTCTAGAAACTGCTTGTAGGTGCACCCTATACGTTACAACATATGAATGGCATTAGCATCTTGCTGGAGATATCCAATTAGATCATGGTATGTCTTAATGACTTAGTATTACCATGAGGTGGATTGTTGTTGCCAGTATTGCCAGAATTACTTCCACTAGTCCCTCCTTGAGAGGCGGCGTATTGCGCGATGGCAGCTGGAGTTCTGCCTCATTGGTAGTCATCGGCGTTTGACGTCTCGGCATCTTCTAAAAGATGTGTTCACGTGGGTCAGGTCGTATATAATGATAGTAGTAGTACATAACATCTCATGTTATAAATAGACTAATCACATAACATCCCATGTCACAATTATATCAATCACACAACATCCCATGTCATAAAACATAAATAATCAATCAAAACATCATATATGATGAGAATACTGCGATTGCCATATATCGAGACCACATAGTAAAGTGTACAGGTACATAATAGTGTCATACATCATCAATGACTAAGGGCTACATCACCCCAGTCCAAAACTATATCAAATCAGTGTCAATACATCCATATACATGTCAACAAAAGTCAGAATCAGAATATAGTCTCCAAAAATGTTGTGTGGTCAAAGCAATCGCCGTCTTCTCAACAACGTCTACCCATGCTGTACTAAAGATGCCCTAAACTGATGGCGGTGGAGGAGGGGGAAAATGGGTGTAGAACAAACGACGCAAATGGAGCCAGGCCTCCTCCATGGCTCTCTGGGTACGCAACCAAGAAGCAACCTGCTGCTCTAGTGCCAAAAGGCGTGCAGCATAGTCAGGTAACAACGGTCGAGGGTGCTGCGAAGAAGCAGGGTGGGTCTGACCCTGACACTGGCGGTGGCTGCGCTCTCTCAAGCTCCTGAATGCGCCATGTGTGTGCCTCGTGCTGGACAACAAATGACATCAAAACGTCCTCAATGGAATGCCCCATGTGGAAAGGATGGTAGGGGTCGGTCGGTGGCATAACAGGCGGTGATGTCCAAAGGAATGGCTCACTGGCTGGATCAAAAGGTGATACAGGAAATGGAGGAACAGGGGGAATAGCAGGTGTAAACTGTGGCATAACTGGTACGGATGTCGGCACATGTCCAAAGGGATGAGCCGAGGAACCCTCTCCAGGTCGAACTGGAGGTGTGTACTGTGCAAACGAAAAAGAGAAATCCACGTGACGTGCATCGGTGGCATGAGGGGGAATAGGTGGAATCTCATCATCAGCAGGAATCCACCCATGCTGGGCGTGCTCATCTCGTGGGTCAATCTGTGCCTCAAAAAGTGCTCGATCAAACTGCACAGGCATAGGGTCAAGATGGGGTGCAACAAGAGGGTCAACGGGTACATCATCGATAAGTGGGGGATCAACATGATCAGCAGCAACAACATGGTCACCCTCCAGTAGTGGAGCATCAACAGGGTGATCATCAATGGGTGGGTCAGCAATCACAGGATCAATAATGGGTGCGCCAGCATGAACAGGGTCATGCTCAAACACTGGGTCAGGAGCAGCTACCGGCTCGAGGGCCACGGCAGGCTCGGGGTCAACGAACTCCATGTCAAAATCTGCATCTTCAGCGAATGCAGGGTCAACTGGGTCTACTGGGTCAACCATAGGCTGATCCAAGAGGATGAACTCTATCTCCTGGTCTGGGTCGAATCCTGGTGGAAAGACAGGATCGGAATCCTCCTCAACATCGTGATCGAAAGCAAAGCTAGGAGCAGGGGCAACAGAGGATGCCCTATCAGGATCTGAACCGTGAGAGAAGTGCTGCGCACTCTGAGTGTGTGATGGTGCGGAGGCCACAGACTCGAAAGAGTCTGGGACCGGTGAGTGTGCAGGTGACTCCCCAGCTGGAGCATCTGCGAGTAACAAAAGACCATCGTCAGCTAGAGGGCCTCGCCCTCGTCATCGTCCTCCAGGGTCTCATCATCAAACAGATCGACGTCGTCGTCAGCGTCGGCATCGAGGAGCATATCGTAGGCAGGATAAACGGCCAAAGGTATGGGAGCAGGGATCTCTACGAGCGGTAGGTACCCAGCAAAAGGGCCATCAGCGGGCTCATCGACAGCGTCGGGCAGCGCAAAGGGCTGGAAGTCATCCTCGTCTATGCTGGTAACATCTGATGTGTGGACCTCGTGCTCTGAAGACTCTAGGTCGTCTGATACTATGGGTCTAGGGCCCGTGGTGTCCGAATCACCAGTGCTGGACGAGTCCATGGTGTCTGTAACACAAACACAAATATGCACAAATAATCAGTCATACAATCAGGTAAACACATTAGTCACCAATTAAGCAATCAAATAACTCTCCTAGTCCCACTAGCTTCCCAGCCTCCCAGACTGCTCTTCCTAGTCCCACTAGCCTCCCAGCCTCCCAGACTGCTCTTCCTAGTCCCACTAGCCAAATTCTCCCAGCCTCTCAGACTGCTCTTCCTAGTCCCACTAGCCAATTCTCCCAGCCTCTCAGACTGACTCCCTAGTCCCACTAGACAACTACCTCGGCCTCCCAGACCGAGCCTCGGCCTCCCAGACCGAGCCTCAGCCTCCGAGACTGAGCCTATAAATAATAAATAAAATGTGCTCAACATTTGTTTATAAAAACGTTTTGGATCTCGACTTAAGTGGTATGCAGTAAAAATGTTTTCGTGAGAGCCCTAGTGATCATAGTCTAGACTCGAGAAGGAATCCTAGTTCGCTATGATCAGAGCTCTGATACCAAGCTGTCACACCCTGGCTTTGCGGAAGCGTGGTTAATTTTTGGTGTGACTTCTTAATACCATAGCTTAATCATAACAAGCTATATGAAATAAAAAAAAAACCATGCAAGATCATCCATTTAATTAAGTTTGAAATGTAAAGAACCACAACATTGTCTTAACGGATATTACATCCTAACAAACATAAACAGTGTTCAAACGACACAACACCAACATGAAATAAACACGGTTTAAGAACTGTGACTCGTCCAGGAAAAAGTCACATCCCTTAAACTCGGATGACCTCGAAACTAGTGCAGCGGAAAAACGTGTCATACCGCGCCAGATCCTTTAATTCCCTGAAATACATGTAAGTTGAAAAATCAACAATAATGTTGAGCGAGTTCATGTGTAAGTGAGTAAATAAACCTTTGTATGTATAAAATCCTGGTATGTAGCAAATAAGGAAAAAGAGATCACCAATGGTTTGCAAGGCCATTGATATGTGTGAAGTGTAAGTAGGAAGACTCAAACCTAGCGGATTTATGCGTTGGGCACAAAGTCACCCCAAGGTCCGTTATGCTGGGCCTGGGGCTGGGCTCGCTACACCCAAATAGATCTACCGCTCCTGTCCCTCGGTCCTACCCTGAGGATTAATGGCCTCAAGTTTCCGCCTACCCACTCACATGATCTAAGTAGTAAACCTCCTTACGCTAACCATACCATGTATAAAGTATTCGTAATCAAAGTAACATGTATTTCACCCCCGCAGTTTAGAAAACTGAAAACAGTTAAGAGAAAAGGGGGACATGAACTCACAGTGGTGCGTCTCTACCAAGTATACCTCCTGATCAAGCAGCTGTGCGACGACCTACACGTACTAACTCTATTAGACGGACGGTCGTGCCTTAGCTTCATGGTTTATGTTTTTGGGAAATAGTTAGACAACTATTTTGTGTTTACATTTTGTAAATACTTGGTAATTATTTTCCTTCCCAATGATGGGGGATTTAATACATGTGCATTCAGATAACTTTGAAATATATTATTAAGTCTCACTTAAAATATATTTTAATCCTTTATCCAAAATATAAATATTTTTCCCAAAAATATTATATCTTAATACATATGATTTTCCAAAAATAATATCTTGACAAAAATACGCGTTCATAAATATTTTCTTTAAAATGCGTAAGTTACGTTTTAAAGGTCGGATGGTATTAACCATACCGTTGTAACTTAAGTATTTGTTAGTATTATTTTGGAATCGTTAACATTCGGTAATATTATTTTTACCCTAAAAATAATATTTGTATAGTTCACAAAATAATCATAAAAATTCACAAGTGTTGTTACGGAAAATATATACTAAATATATATTTATCGAGCTTTTATTTTGTGAAAATCCCACCTCCGTCATTTAGAAATTTTGTAAATAAAGTCGTGGCGAACTCTATAATTTGAAAACAAGTCAAAATGTATTTCTAACACTTACAGTGAAAATATTTCTAAGTGTTAGGTTTTTGGAAAAATTTCGCCAGAGTTTCCCCTGTAACTGGAGGTGGCCACGCTTTCAAGCGTATTATTTTCTTTTAAAAATTCAATTCAACAATTTTCTCATTCAATCAAAACAATATCCAAAGCATCAAACTAGTCAAAATATATGTAATTCGCAAAAATCACATGAACTTGTAGTTTATCCAAAAATATGAAGTAAATCCCATTACTTTTAGTGGATCTTTGTATAAATCAATCCGATTTCGTAAAAGCCTCGCTTTTAAAGAAATTCCATCTTTACAACTTCTTGTAAAATTTGACAAAACTAGTTCTTTGTCGAAACTTAGTGTTACACAAGTGTTTACACATTTGTGTGTTTTAAAAAAAATCATTCTTGTTCATGTAAGATCCGGCTTTAGAAAATATGATTTCTTTGACACTTGGTTCTGTAACAACTCTCACTAAAATTAATACCTAGTGTGTTAATTATCTATTAAGGAAACCCTAATTGAGGAACCCAAGTAATTCCGCATAAACCTTAAAATTTTTAGAACAATCGGAAACAGGATTAGGGCCCCTAAAACTCAGGGGGGGTAAACCCTAATTGATAATTATCATCAAAAAATCGTTGTCTAAATTGAATTTATCAAAACTGTCGACTCACCTGAGCTAGTTGGACACGTACCTACCCTACCCTAAAAATGACACCCCAGGCGATACGCGGGAGGTGCCACGAATTCTTCCGCGACACGCGGGAGATGCCAATTTTGGGTATAAATAGAGGGCCTTGGGACTTGAATTCTGACACTGAAACGACGTTAAAATTCGAATTATGCTTTGAGATATCATAGAAATCGTTCACAAACACACACGATTCACGAAGTGCTGCCGCAATCAGGGTAATAACTCAATCGCTATTACGATTCATTTTCCGACTGATCAATATATCCAATGGATGTTTAAGTGCCGCCCACATAGGGTTATACTTTGTCGTTCGTCGTTAAATCGATGGATGTTTAAGTATCGCACTTTGTCGTTCGTTGTGAGAATTTGATCTCGTGAGTTATCGTAAAATGCTGTATTGATCACTAACCCGGTTGTGTGTGTGCATTATTATTTAAATTAGGTTAATCACAGGCAAATCAGTAAGGCTTATACTCTGCTCGTTAAATCTGCAATGTGAGTCATTCTCTTTTTATCAACTGTTTTACAATACCTCAAATTATTTTCAAAGTGTTATAATTACAGGGACTAAGTCGTGGATATCTTGATTTATTGGTTAGTGGGGTATTGTGCACATTACTATTTCTCCCAGTTAGGTTCATTGACCTACTAGGGAGGAACGTCACTATTAGAGTTCATTGACCTAATAGTGGTATGACCATCGTCACCATTGTGACTTGTCACCATTGTGACAGAAGGCCGGATAAAGATAGGATAGGAACCATTGTAATCGCTCTTATGCTGTAATTTATAACTATGGGTCATTTCCTAAAAACTGAATGAACTCACTCAGTATTTCCCCGCTGACAAAACCTTTTTCAAACATGTTTCAGGTGATCTGTTGTGAGCAAAGAAAAGTGCCAGGAAGCACTACCAGCTTAGAAAAGTGGCTCATTGTAAATAAATAAAAGAAACATATTTTGAAAATAAAGATTTCCCGGAGAAATCACATTATTGTAAATTATGGGATTTATCCCCCATTTATAAAACGGGCAGTTTGAATTATTAAAAGATCCTGTTTAAAAAAAAAAAAAAAACTTCCGCTGTCGCCTAAAATTTAAATACCGCAGGATTTCTGTCCCGCGGCTCCTGAAACGGGTCAAACCGGGTCGGGGGCCGTGACAGGTTCTTTGTAAATACCACTTGTAGATCCGTAGATCTACTAGTTTTAAACACTATTTCATAAGTAAAGTCGATTTTACACAAGTTCATGTTTAGTGTGTGGTAGAGTTTCATCACTTAACCCTTTTTACACTTAAACAAACTCTATGTCATGATCCATGATCGTGACCAATCCGGGTTAGACGATGATCCGAGCTACCACAACATAGATCGGCCTCAAATAATTACACAAAACAAATCTTACAAGATTTACACAACAACCTAGCTTTTAACCATCATCTTTAGCATTTTTAGTAGACTTTTACATATCATCTTGTATGTTCACGAGTTTTAACCGTCATATTTCATTTTAACCATTTTAAAATAGATCGAGAGGGTGTTTATAGTAACTTACTACTAGCTCGAGGCTAGGGAAGATTCGAGTCGAAGAATGAGTGGATAAAAGAAATGAGATGAGGTCCTTCGCCTTCCGAATGCACCAAGCCTCCTCGTATGTGATCCTTAGCACTTGTATACACTTGGAATGAGATTATCAAAGCTCGAAAGATGGATGGATGGTGAAAGGGGGGTTCGGCCGAGAGCTTGTAAGGAGAGAGGGAGAGAGTGTGTTGTGATGTTTAAGTGGTGAAGTGATTAGTGTGTCAAGGCTTGTTCTTATAGGCAATGTTATAGTTCATTAACCAATGGTCACCATGTCTAATAGATATTAGACACATTAGATTATTTTAATCAAAATAGGACAAGGGGTGTCCCCCTTGGGGACGGTTTGGTTAGGGGGGGGGGGTAACTTAGTTAGGTTTCAACCATTTAGTTAAGTATTAGTTAAGTATTAGGAGGTTAACTCGGTTATTAATGCGTTATGCGTTATAGCGGGTGTTAGGGTATTCAGGGACCCTAACTGGCTCAGAAAAAGATAAACAATATTAATGGCAATATTTTTATGTTCCGGGTATAGTCTGGTTGTTCGGTTGGATAGTGATCCGTTAAAGTGCTTAACAAAGCTGTAAAGTGTCGTTATTACCATTTTTAGTGACACAACTTATTCCCAACACTTTAGAAAGTGTCTAGTAATATTTTTCTCATGTTTTGGCACTTTACTAGTTAACCAAATGCTGAATTTTTAGTTAGAGTGCTGAATTTTATACTTAGAGTACATTTTAGGCACATCCGGTCACTATAACTTATATCTAGTGACGCAGTTCTACAACCCTTGTATCCCTACACTCACTACTAGTGTAGCAACTATCTCTGGCTCATACAGGCCTTAGAGGCAGTGTCTGCCTGATGCTGGCTATATCAGCACGTTCAATAGGTTATCCGTTCATTGTGCTACTGTGCTTTTGTGCATCAAGATTGTCACTAGAGTTCAGCATGTAATAATGGAGTGACAGCAATAGAGTATGATGCAAGTATGTACATGTATCAGTATTACAAGTAGCAGTTATTCACAAGTTCAAGTAAGCACAGTAATTAAGCAGTAATTAATTATTAATTTAGTCGTACGGATACCTGGTTTAATGAGGGTTGTCACACGAATAGAGTTGAAAAACTTGAAGATTCAGTTGCTGAAATTAAAGAAATGGTGCAAGAGATCTTAAAATCTCAAAAAGCACAAGCTACTGCAGTTCCTGCTCAAGCATCTGCTCCACAAGCATTTGCTGCAAATGAGCTATGGAATATTTTCCAACCCATGCTTGAAAAACAGCAACAAATGGCTGATCAAAAACATGCCATACAAGTTCAAATGCTGACCAACATGGTGGAATCTAGGTTCAAAGACACTCAAGCAGATATCAAGGCTATAAAGGCTAGCATACAAAAGACTGCCCAGAGTGAAAAAGTTCCATCTACCATCTTCTTCATGGATACACCCCTGGCAGATAATGCCAAAAAAGGGAGAAAATCA
This sequence comes from Helianthus annuus, assembly GCF_002127325.2. NCBI lineage: Eukaryota > Viridiplantae > Streptophyta > Magnoliopsida > Asterales > Asteraceae > Helianthus > Helianthus annuus. Next base: position 169,119,168 of record NC_035447.2, on the reverse strand, counting down.
AGTTGAAAAAGAAAGGAATAGAAGATGAGATGTATATTGAACCAAAAGAAGAAAAATCCAAAACTTCAAATCAAACAGCTGATACATCAGTGGTTACAAAAACTGCTGACTGTAGCCAAACAGCTGCCATATCATCAACACACACACCTCCAACACACACCACCTCATCACACACCATCACAACTACTGTTCCACCACCACCACCTGTGTCCACAGCACAAAAACCACCATCAAAACCAAAAACTACCAAACCATCATCACCCCCTGCCAAAAAGCAGAAGACAACAGGTGTCACAACATCTGTTGTAATGGCAACAGTGGTTGAAACACAAGTTATTTCAACTACTGCTAGTCAACCACTGATCACCACCCAAACAACTGCCACAATAACCCCTGCTCAAAAGCAGAAGACATCTGCTGATACATCAGTAGTTGTAATGACAACAGCAGTTGAGACACCAGTTGTTTCAACAGTTGTTAGTCAGCCATCCACCACTGCTCTATCCTTTCCTATATCACAACCACAGCTCTTTAGCAGAAAAAGAAAGCCAATCATTGCCAATGAAGGGATACATGATCCAAATGCTGCAAAGTATCCATTGGAACTTGAAGCCATCAAAAATGAGATGAGGCAATTCTATACAGAAGAAGATCCTTCAAAAAGAAAGTTTTCCTCACTTATAGGCTACATGGCACCAGAAGATATGAATGATTATCTCAAAATAAAGGCAAGACAAGCTAAAGTAAAAGCTAAGGTTGACAGTGAAAATGAAAGTCTAAGCGAAGAAGGCATTGCTAAAAGACTGGAGTTCTACCTTTCAAAGGTAAAGCAGATAGAAGAATTTGCACAAGAGTTAAACAAAGAAAAGGCTGATCAAAAGAAGAAGTTAAGAGAACAATTCTTAGCCTTCATCATGAAAGAGAAGTTCTATCCTGCTGGAGAACAACAGTTTAAAGAATGGCCATTAGTAGCTTTAAAGCATGAGGCTGAAAGGATCCAAAGAATCAAGAATGATCCTTCAAAGAAGAAAAATGCTCCAAACTGGAGCAAATACAAAAAGCTCATTGCTGACCTCACTGCTGAATACAAAGGAAAGAAAAAGGAGCTGGTGGATGCTAAGATGGACACTGCTGAAGCCATATCAAAATGGTCTAGGCAGCAGATTGATAAAGCCTATGAGAGTCTAAAGAAAAGAAAGAAAACTGTTTCAGATGCTTCAAAGAAAAGAGAACAGATGATGAAGCTTGAACAGAAAATTGAAAACCTCAAGACAATGTTAAAATCAGCAGACAGTCCTACTCTTGTGTCAAACCAAGTTAAAGGCAAACAGCTGACTGAAGAAGAGGTCATAGAAAAAGAAGCAGAGTATCTCAAGGACACCATCTTAAAAATGGGTCTGAATGAAGACAGCTCATCAAAGCTTCAAAACCTTTTTAAGAAGGTACTAAACAAACCTGCATCTCCAAACACTGCAAAAGACAAGACTGAAGTTGAAAGACAAGAACTTATTGAACAAGAAACTGCAGAAGATATAGCTGCAGCAGACAAAGTCATTGAAGAAGCTTTCAAAAGAATGTCTGAAAGTCTGCAGGTGTTTTCAAGGCCATCATCCCTCAACTCATCTGCAAATAAGTCTCTCCCAAGAAACCCACTTGGCTTAAAAATACTAAAGTGGATGTCTGATCAAAAGACCCACGTATTGACCCTGGTCAGAGCCAATGGCAAAGTGAAGTACATATCAAGGAAAGAAGCACTAGGCCTTAGTGTTGAAGATTTGCAGGATCTCCTTGAACTTTCACTGTGTAGGGATGAGGATGACCAGAGTGCAAAGGAATTTGAAGCTGAATTCAAAGAACAAGCTAAGGCACTCTTGATAAGTAATAAAGGTCCTGAATAATGAAGGGTTTTGGCATTATCTGTTCCAGTGGGAGATTGTTGGGATTGAACCCTACCAGAGGAACAGATAATGTAAAGCCAAAACCGGATCACAGCAGTGGACTATCAATAAGCAGCAGTTTACTTTTTGCTCTCCCCTTGACAGTGGTATTCTAACAGCTGATGGACCTTAAGTGCTGCTCAACTACAACAACTGATGAACCATACACTTATGATACTCTTAAAGACTGCTGAAGACAAACACTGAGCTCTATCTACTGCTGTCTCATAAGTACTGCTGAAGATTCAAGCACTGCTCATTCAAAGACTGATCACCTTTTGAAGAAAGCACTGATGTTCAAGTAATCAGTGCTTAGGCTACAACAGTGGAACGTGAACAGTGTTAGACTTGTTTTGTATTGTATTATCAATCAGTTGTTTAGACATCAGTAGTTTGTATAGGTCAGTGTTTATAGTTTGTTAGGTCGTTAGATGTCACTATCATGGTGACGTCAGCTGAGGTACATCAGTAGTTTGGTTTGCTTATAAATATGACAGCACTCTGTACTGTGATATTTGATTCGTTTTGAGTGAGTTCTCCTCCTCAATTCAATCCTTTCATCTTGTGCAACCAACTCTGGAGTATCAGGCTGAGGGGGAGTTTAGTTTGTAAGCTTGCTGTAATCATTTGCTTTGTATTGTAATCATTTGACTTAATGTGAAACAATTGTTTATCAAACTATATTCTCCTTTGATTGTGTTTACAAAGTTTGTATCCATTTCCGCTGCACTTTACATTGTTTTACATTCATTGATATGTCAAGTTCATACAAACAAACACAATCATGAGAGCCTCGGATCCTAACAATTGGTATCAGAGCTCAGACAGTCAAATTTGATCTAACAATCAATTTGACATAACAGTTCAGCTCAAAAATTCATTGATACTAAGGGATGGTTGTATTCAGTTGAAAAACAGAGTAACGAGTGAATCATGATCAAAATGGTTATTCAGAAACTCTGTATATCAACCAAGATGTCATATGACACACAAATCTCACACAACAAGTGATATCATGCGCATGTGACTCATAGTTTTCAGATCTGTAAAATATCTGATAAATTATGGGTTCGTTCGATATTTTTCAAAAATTGATTTCAATTGTTGTTTTGATATTTGTGATGTTTAGTCAAAATCTCTCATGTGCTCAAAGGCAGGTTGAGAACCTTCAAAAATGACCAAATCAACCTTGTCCAAAACACATTGAGAAAATAAGGTGTCAAAAGAGTCCTAATCATATGTAATGTAAGATCTGTAATAAAACATGCACAAATGTGGTCAGATCTCTCAAAACATTACCTCAAAGTGATTATGGACATAGTATATTCAAATTAATTTCATACCTGGTCTGTACCTGGGTTTTCAGTGTACCCAGGTTTCCATAAAACTCGTACCCGGGTTTTCGTAAAACCTGTAACCGGGTTTTCATAATACCCGAACCCGGGTTTTCGTAATACCCGGACCCGTTGTGTACAACAACTATTTTTGAACGTTTAGAGCTTGCGTGAGGTTTTTTTGGGCATATGTCAAGGCATATAATATGTATAAATAAAGGTTTCCATTATATTTCTATGTTTTATGTCAAATAAATGAATCAAAAAACCCGATCTATACCCGACCAATACCCGAACCATACCCGAACCCTACCCGGACCCGAAAATAGAGTATTCTAATACTCGGGTATTGAAAACCGAACCCAAACCCTACCCGAACCCGAGTACACAGGGTATAGATTTTCTAGCCAATACCCGAACCCGACCCGGGTATGACCAATACCTGAAAAGTCAAAACCCAATCATACCCGTACCCGAATATATACCCGAACCCGGGTATTAAAAAACCCGGTTTGTGCACATCTAATCTAATCTAAAATATATAAGTAAAAAAAAGAGTTAATTACACAAACGGGTCCTGTGGTTTATACATAATTTCGCCTTTGGGTACTAACTTTTTATTTTATCAGATTTAGGTTCTATGGTTTCAATTTTGTAACACCTTTGGGTACTAACACCAAAATTAGTTAATTAATGACTAAAATACCCTTGCATTTTTTTAAGTTTATCAATGTAACACATTTGGGTACTAACACCTAATTTTATTTAAGTTTAAATCAATTTTACAAAATCTATTTATTTTTTATTTTCATTATTTTATTATATCTCTTAATTAACATAAACTCTATTTATTTTTTTTATTTTCATATTTTTATTAAATTTCTTATTTAACATAAAATCTACTTGTTACACCAGTATTTTTTTAAATAGATTTTTTAAATAAAATCTACTACCTATATAGTTTTATGTAAATTAAATTTTCGTTTTCAATTTTGGATTGAAATGATAGATAATAATAAATATCTTTCATGTAAAAAAATTTAAGCCTTTTTTAATTCGTTTTTTTGTTCATTTACATTTTTACTATTTTAGAAAGATATTTAATTTACATAAAACTATATAGCTAGGTATTTTAGATAAAACTATATAGCTAGGTATTTTAGATAAAACTAAAAAAATTAAACCTTTTTTAACTCGGTTTTTTTTTTTTTTTTTTTGTAAAATAGATTTTTAATTTACATAAACTATATAGCTAGTAGATTTTACTGGTGCAACTAGTAGATTTTATGTGAATTAAATATCTTTCTAAAATAGTAAAATGTAAATAAACAAAAAACGAGTTAAAAATGGCTTAATTTTTTTACATGAAAGATATTTATTAGAGTTAATTACATAGTTAGTCCCTGTGGTTTGCACAAGGTAACATACTTAGGTACTAATAGTTTAGAATCACATTCTAGGGTATTAACTTTTCATTTTGTAACGTTTGAAGGTATTAACGTTATTTTTAGGCTTAAAATCACATTCTATTAGTACCTAAATATGTTATTTTTTGCAAACCACAGGGACTAACTCTGTTAATACCCAAGAAGTTAATACCTCCAAACGTTACAAAATGAAAAGTTAATACCCTAGAAGGTGATTTTAAACTATTAGTACCTAAGTATGTTATTTTGTGCAAACCACAGGGACTAACTATGTAATTAACTCTATTTATTATTATTATTATTATTATTATCAATGATATATATCCAAAATTCAAAACGAGTAAGGTTTACATTATTTAAAACTAGTAAGAAATTAAATTTACATAAAACTATATAGCTACTAGATTTTATTTAAAAAATCTATTTAAAAAAAATACTGGTGTAACAAGTAGATTTTATGTTAAATAAGAAATTTAATAAAAATATGAAAAAAATAGACTTTATGTTAATTAAGAGATATAATAAAAAGATGAAAATAAAAAAATAAATAGATTTTGTAAAATTGATTTAAACTTAAATAAAATTAGGTGTTAGTACCCAAATGTGTTACATTGATAAACTTAAAAAATGCAAGGGTATTTTAGTCATTAATTAACTAATTTTGGTGTTAGTACCCAAAGGTGTTACAAAATTGAAATCATAGAACCTAAATCTGTTAAAATAAAAAGTTAGTACCTAAAGCCGAAATTAGGTATAAACCAGAGGACCTATTTGTGTAATTAACTCTAAAAAAAATTAAGAAAACTTGGTTTGTGCACATCTAATCTAATAAAATATAGAAGTAAAAAAAAAAAAAAAGAAGCCCGAAACAAGCTAATGGGCTTCAACGGCCCATCTACAAGACCAGTCTATATTAATCAAAGGCCACCAGCCCTAGGGTTTCATCATCGTCTTCTTCTTCTTCCTGCTGCTGCTGCTGCTGCTGCTGCTGCTGCTAACCCTAATTTCAAGCAGCAATCATGGTATGTCACGTTATCTCTGTTCATTATTATAACAACAATTAAATTATCCAAATCTCTCAATTTCGTGATTTTTCAGATTATTCCGGACAAGAACCGTAAGGCCATTTCCAAATACCTCTTTCAAGGTATCATTCTCTCTGTATTCATCTATTCAACACTTATTTCCATCAATTTGTTACTTATTACTGTAATTAATCGTTAAATATGTGTGAATTTTGTTACAGAGGGTGTTTGTTTCGCCAAAAAGGACTACAACCTTGCGAAGCACCCGGAAATCGATGTACCGAACTTGCAGGTGATTAAGCTCATGCAGAGCTTCAAATCGAAAGAGTATGTGAAGGAGACTTTTGCTTGGATGCATTACTATTGGTATTTGACCAATGATGGGATTGAGTTTCTTAGAACTTATTTGAATCTTCCATCGGATATTGTTCCTGCTACTTTGAAAAAATCTGCTAAGCCGCTTGGTCGTCCCATGGGTGGACCGCCCGGTGACCGCCCTCGGTAATGATGTAGTGGATTTTGATTTTGATTTGGTTCTGATTGATAATTGTTTGTTAATGTTTGGTTTGGTTTGGTGTGTAGTGGGCCGCCTAGGTTTGAAGGGGATAGACCGAGGTTTGGTGATCGCGATGGGTATCGTGGCGGTCCGAGAGGGCCTCCCGGGGAGTTTGGTGGTGAGAAGGGTGGAGCTCCAGCTGACTACCAGCCTGCTTTCAACAGGGTAATGTCTTGCAACTGTCTGTTTGTTTTTGGTTTATAATTATGTGTTTGATTGATTGCTTTCGGTCTATTACTCAAAATTTGTTTTAATTATAATTTAGCTTATTGAGAAATGGAACGTGACGTTGATCTTTTGAGTTAACATCAATGTTCAGCATTTTAAGGATTAATGCACTCATATGACTACTTTCAAAGTTTGGTTTTGTATGCGGATGGACGGCTTCATGCCATTCACAACCAAATTTCGGAAATATTGTTATAGTTGGTTGTTAACTCGAAAGTTCAAAAAAATTAATGTTGTAATATATTGATACAGTTGGTTGCTTAAGGCTTCCAGTTGTTGAATGTCGATGTTAATTGTTAACTCGAAAGCTACCCTTGATTAAAGAATGATTTTATGCTATCTACATTTTAGTTGTAGACTGTATGTGTGCCTGTTGGTCGATACGTGCACTAGTTGGGCTCTTCTCTTTGTTTGTTCGTGTCATAGTTATTAAAGGCGCATAGGCCTCGCATATGGGGCCTAGGCGCAAAATGCAAAAATGTGAGGGCCTGAGAAGAATAAGTGTATAATGGAAAATAATTAAAAATATAGTGTATTAGAAAAGGAATACTACTCTTCAAATAAAATAAATAAAATCTATTATATAACACTTTATATCATCTATTTAGTACAAAAAGTTCTAAAATATTAGTGCAGAAAAGTAGTTTTCCTTAGATAAAAGTAGAAATCTGGCTAGAATCTTTTCAAAATTTAGAGAATTTAGCTTGGAACTCTCTGGATTTTAGAAATCTAGCCAGAATATGTGCCTGAACAATGACTTAGAGAATAAAAGCACAATTTCCTAGACTTAAAGCGCAACTGCCTCGCCTCGCCTAAAAAAATGGGCCTAGGTGTAAGAGGCGGTGGCTTTTAACAACTATGGTTCATGTGAACCACTAGCAAAAGCTGGTAGTTGATCTGCTGTATAATTTTGTTGATTGTTTTTCAAATGGGTTATTGCTGCAGGGTGCTGGCGGAAGGCCCAGCTTTGGCCGTGGAGGTGGTGGTTTCGGTGGTGGCGCACCACCAAGCTCAAGCTTCTCTTAAACATTAGTAGTTTTTGCCGGTTGAGTTTGAGATTGTCAGGATTATTAGCTTAATGCTACTGTTATAGTACTTGAGTTGTGTTATCCAGTAATTTTGTTAAATCAAGGATGCTGTTCTTTCTTGTTCATCATCATATTATTCGTCATTTGAATTATGTGTTTTTGGTGTTTTCGTATTTTGATTTAAGCATACACATTTTGTTAGTGTATTATTTGCTTTGATGAAAATAATTCAAATGAAAATTTTCTTTTTCCAATTTTTAACACGGTTAATTTTTTTTTTTTTTTTTTTTAAAACGGATCCGATTGTTAATTCGTAAAGGAGCAAACGGCCTTTTTGGCAAATAGGAGTTATCCTAAATGGGCCGTTTGTTCTAAATGAAGTAATCGCTTAGATGAAAAGAGTTGTAAGAAGCAAGGCGTGATATTTAAGGTGGATATTGGAAAAGCTTACGATTCTTTAAGTTGGGAGTTTCTTGAGTCGGTAATGGAACAAATGGGGTTCCCATGTTTATAGAGAGTAGATCAGGGCTGTGGTGACATTGGCAAAAACATCGGTTTTGGTTAATGGAGCGCCAACGCAAGAGTTCAAGTGTTTCTGGGGTTTGAGACAAGGTGACCCCGTGTCTCTGTTTTTGTTCTTAATAGTTATGGAGGCTTTACCCTAAGTTGTGGAAAAGGCGTGTGAATTCAGTGTTAGAATAATGGTCCGTTATTGTCACATTTTTTATGCGCGGATGATGTGGTCTTTTTTAGGGTTGGCATATCGTGTATACCGGTACACGATAAGACACGACACGATAAGACACGATACACGAAATCACATACACGAACACGACACGATAACTTATCGTGTCCTTTTTTTCAAACACGAACACGAACACGACACGATTACACGAAAATTACCTGTTAATACCTGTTAACACGTCTATTCGACTGTTATACACGAAAATTACCTGTTAATACCTGTTAACACGAACACGACATGCTATCTGAGAGTTACAGAGGGAGTTTAGGGTTTTATTTATTTTTTTAATTGAATGAGGAATGAAATAGAAAGGAATTAAGGAACCCACACGCACATGGCTGATGAGTTTTATTTAATTTAATTTCTTATCGTGTACTAACGGGTATTAACAGGTAAACAGGTATTTAACCTGTTAATACACGAAAATTAACAGGTAATCTCGTGTCTACCTGTTTGGTACACTATACCTGTTAAGGTCATACACGATACCTGTTAACTTCGTGTAGGTTCGTGTCGTGTATTCGTGTAAAATTGCCAGCCCTAGTCTTTTTGAGGGAGTGGCCTTCGTTGAACACGCAGAGTTTAAATCGAATTCTTCGATGCTTTTACCTAGCTTCCGGCCTCCGGGTTAATCTCGAAAAGAGTAGTGTGGGGTTGGTGTGGACGTGGGTGAGGTACAAAACATAGCTGGAACTTTTAGATGCAAGGCGAGGGCTGGAACGGATTGGGTGTTGTGGAGTCTAGAGGATGGCATTTTCACAGCTAAAAGTATGAAAAAGGAGCTGGAACAGAGAGGTTCGATGAACGATGGGCACGTGGTTGCATGGAACAATTTAGTCACCATTAAGGTTAACTTCTTACTTTGGAGGGTCTCGTTGGGTCGCCTTTCGATCATGACCGAACTTGCAAAGAGGAATGTTCACTTTGGGTCCTTAAGTGTAAAACTCTGTGGCGAGGCACAGGGGCGGACCTACGTTACGAGGAACGGGGTCCCCGGACCCCAATCTTTTTTTTTAAAGTAGTAGAAACGGTATATAAAATTGTCTATGGACCCCATAAAATAATTTAGTTGGACCCCATAACAATGAAAGTCAACCTAGTGCAGTGGTAAAACCCCCCTTGTTTGCACATAAAAGGTCATGGGTTCGATACCTATTTCTCCGTTTTTTTGTGTTTTATTTTTTTTGGACCCCATTGTCCAAAAATCCTGGGTCCGCCACTGGCGAGGCAGACGAATCATTGGAGCATTTACCGGTTGAAAATAATTCAAATAAAAATTTCTCGAGTCATTTTCCAATTTTGAATACAGTTAAAACGACATTGGTTTTACTTACTAATTGTTACTTACTCGTAATATTACCTGAGAGAATATTCATAAAACATTGGTTTTACTTACTAATCGCTACGAAAATAACAAAAGCATCCTAACATAATAATAACTTGATATTGACAATTTCGGTGTGAGGAATCTCTAATCAAATGCCCATTCATTCTCATGGCGGACTTGTTCTTCTTCCTCGGGGGTGAAGTCATTCTTGATGTTGAACATCTTGCGAATCTCTTTGGTAGTCTTGCCCTTGACCATGTCAGCAACCGTTTTACATGTCAGATCGAGTAAGCTTTTGATGTTGAGATAGTTTGCAGCCTGATTAAAAAAAAAACACACAAACAAAACATTAGCATATCAAAAGAAGACCAAATGGGACGTGTTTTAAAGATATATCAAACAATAATAATAAATCATCATACTCAAAAGTGAATTAACTTTTTGGGTTACATTGTGTGGGGTTGGGGCTTCTCTTGTTGGGCCACTCTTAAGGCCGACGAAGGTGCATTTCATGGTATTTCCCTTAACGGTGTAAATTGTTTTATTGGTTTCTAATATACTTTTGCCGGGGATGCCCTTTATCCAAAATAAAAAAAATAATAATAATAATAAGTGAATAAAAATATAACCTCTAAAAAACTGCATATCCAAACACCCGCTTACACAATATCCTTAACAACCATGGTTATCATCAATCATCAATCTCAAAATTTGTAATTCTATGAATCTTGATTACCCCAAAATAGGGCTGTCCAAAAAGCTCGTGTCTCGGAGCTTGTTCGGATTTAGCTTAGAAAAAGTTTGCTCAGTATGGCTTGTTTGAAACTGATAGTTAGAAAGTGAGACTAGCTCAGCTCGTAACGAGCTGGATTAGCTCAGCTCGTAACGAGCTGGATTGGCTCACTCGTTAGCTTGGTTCGGATTATTCCACTTTTGATATTTTTTTATTTTTATATAAATATACTATTTTGTATCAAAATTGGAGTTGATTAGGATGCTAATGAACTTTTATTGTATTTCATTAAAATTTGACACTTATTTTGTATTTCGTTAAATTTTATTTTGGCTTGTAATGTATTATGCTGAACTAATTAGTTTTGAAAAAGATGTATCAAATATCCTAGCTTAACCAAGCCGAGCTTAAGCTTAGATTTCAGCTCGGTTTTGAATCTGAACCGAGCCAAGCCAAGCCAAGCCGAACCCAAAACCAATGTTTTAAAAACCTGTTCAAACCGGTCGGTTGAACCACCTGGTACATCCGGTCAACAACCCGATACATTTAATTTAACCGGTTCTGAGCCAAATCCGATACACCTAGATTTTAAAACATTGCCCAAAACCCTAGGCAATGTTTTAAAAACCGGTTAAACCGTTTCTGAGCCTAGATACGGTATCACAAACTAATAATCAAGAAACCCAAATGGAAAAACAAGACACTCACCAGAATTAGATCAAAGAGAGTGTCTTGATCGACATTGACAAACTCAGAATCAAAGGCTTTGAGATCGTCATCAACAACAGTCTTCCCCTTGGTATTCGTCGACTGGACATGCTTCTTACAGTACTCAACAACCATGGACATGATCTTACCGGTGACATTAGGTAAAGGGATGGTGGTGTTCGCACAGTCATCTTCGATCATGTGTTTGATCGTTTGCGATTCCAACGCCACCACCTCTTCTATCTCGAACGTTTCTCCGTCGGAGCTCTTCAACATGATGGTCTTTTCCGACGACATGGTGGGTTGATCGGCCGAAAATTAGGTAGGAATTTGGAGGTGAAGTGAACGATAAAGGGGTGCTGCTGCTGGTGCACCTCGTTTTATATATAGGGTTACAAGAGGAGGTGATTAATGTTGTGTTATTTAATAATATTAAATTATTATTATTATTAATATTAATTATCCCTGACTTGTTGCGAAAGTTTTTAACATATTTTAATAACTAGTTTAAGAACCCGCGAGGTTCGCGGGTGAACTAAAACACAAATGAATAAGTTTAATTTATTGAAGTAATCGTTTGAATTAAATAACCGTTGAAGTAATAATAAATTAGTAAACTACAATGAGACAAAGGCATTGTTTAGGACCTCGGTTTGGATTCCCTACGAAATCTACCTGCTTCTGTTGGGTGATTGTCCAACAAAAAGATACAGCACCCGTAAGCTACCAACTACCTTGTCCCTTGGTGTGGTGGTAAAGTACGAATCTTCTATCTAAACGTGGAGATGATTTAAATCCTGCAAGGTGCATATATAAGGACATAGGTTATCACCCGCGAACTTCGCGGGTCGGAAAATTTAATCTACATTATCACAAAGTGTATAAATAATAGTGGGAATGCCCGCACGTTGCCGCGGATAGCGATGCGGCAGCATAAAAAATACGTATCAATTATTTTTGTGATATGTACCGAGAAAATCTCTTTTGTTAATTGATGCCAAAAGTTTATGTTCCCTATAATGATAACCAACATGATGAACAAAGCTAAAAATGCTTCTATTATCCATCATGCCACCATGAACCTTAAATGTACATGTAAGGTGTATACTTTTAGGTAAAATTAATGTACATGACTCCTCAAGTTTTCAAAACGGCTCAATTAAAAAAATTGCTAATTAAAAAAAAGGTTGTAGTAGACTTGGCAAACGGGTCGGGTCATGGGTCAAAACGGCTAAATTAAAAAAACAGGTTGTTTTGGTCAGGTCGAAACGGGTTCGGGCCAAAACGGGTTTTGGGGCGGGTTGGTTAAAAATGTTTTTTTTTTAAAGAAGATTATACATCAAGGGGCAATTTTTCGTGTTGAAACGGGCCCGGGTTGGTTCTGGTTGAGTACGGGTCAATACTTTTTGACACCCAATCCATGCTTATTGGCCGTGATTATAAAATTCCATACCCATGGCTATTTTATTTACCTATGTGGCTATTATGTGAAAATGGGCCAATTCGGATTGAAACTGCAACCAATGTACTGAAACTGCATATGTCATACATCTTCTCCAATTCATATATGCACAAGATCATGTTGCACAATGTTCAGAACTTGAACCTATATAATTAAAAATAACTCCTTTATAGGCCTTAAAGTTGCTATGACATCAGAACCACTATCTATTGCAGATGAAATCATAGCAAAAATGTAAAAAATTAAACCAGAACCATATATCTTTTTTAACGGTAACGGTGTAACCACGGAAACAAAACTAAAGATAACAGAATTCAGGTTACAAGTTACACGTCTAAAGAGTATAAATTAGAGTTAAAAAAACTTAACACATCAGGAGACATAATTACTAACCTGCACAAAATTAAAACGGGCAGCAAATTTGAACCTAACTGACATGAAATGGACCGATATCACCGGTCAGAATCGAACCAGCGATCTCATCAGTAACAGTTAAGCAAGAAATAACCCAATCACTAATCGCCATCCACACCATATCACCATCCACTGTGACACACTCCACGACACTGCCATAATCCTTTGTCCCCTTTTTCATTAGTGAGCCAGAAATGTACTTGTTGGATCTGCATGAGAAAGGCACTTGTGGTCGACTGATTTGTTTCGGTTCCTTGCTATGCCTCAAGCACTTGGTTTAGACCAGTTTTATTTTGTTGGACCAACCAGACCAGTCTTAATACCAACACATAGACCGTATGAACAGGTTATGGTTGGGCCAGCTGTTCTGGTTTTTAGTTCTTAACCATGTAACCTGTAGTCAGAAACTCAGAATCTTCACAGGACCAAATGCGTAACAAAAATGAATAACAGCAAATATTTTGGAAAACATGTTTATTTGATTTAAGAATAACAGTCAATACTTTGATATTTTAAGAAAAATATCAAAGATTACCTTGAAAAGTAGGAGGCAACAACCATAAGGTAAGATGCTCAAACTGAACCGAATCAATTTTGAACTTTGGAATTTGTTCAGCAATAATGGGCTTTGCAATCTCCTTTGCAGTCTTGCATATTGCCTACGAATACAAACGGGTTACTAAAGAAACAGCAAAAACGATCATAATTAGCGTTACTACTTACTAATATACCTTGTCAAGGCCACATGTACTCGATGAACTTGTTAAGCCAATCAACCTACATTGATCCACGAAAACACCATACAGGATTATAAAATGCAGCCATCAGTTAATGTAGGATAGCTTTTAAAGGTGATATACTGATATGCATTCCAACAAAAAAAGCCCATTTGTTAGTTTAATTTAAATGGGTTCAGCTCAGTTTGGATCAGACCCGCAGGTTTGCAAGCTCACTGTTTAACCTCTTTAAATGAATAGTTTAGTTTTTGGAAAACTTTTATAACATAAGTAAAACTAATAAAGTATTTTATGCCAAAATTTACCAGATATAAAAAAAAAGAGTTTCAATATTATAGTTTAGACTTGATTCTTTTATATACCTTACATTTCTAGTTTTAGTTGTAAAATTATAGTTTAAAATTTTGATAGAAGTAAAGTTAAAAGATAAATTCCTTTATACCTCCGGTGCTTCAACCCCACCATCTTTTGACTACCCTTCAATGCAAGCCCAAGTTCCTTCTTAACATGTTTAATAACCAGTTCCTATAAAAGTACTAAATATTAGCAACTGCTCAATTTAAAAAAAAAAAAAAAGAAAAAAAAAACATCACAAGGACAATATTTACATCCACTTCTTTTAACTCTGCAAAATATCTCTTGGGCTACAAGAGCTACACCACTTTTGTCCTAAAAAACAAATGTATTAACATAAACGAAAAACATGTCTAAATGAATAAATTCAAATACATAAAAATAAGCGAATGCGAGGAACAAAACACCTACAGTGGGTGCACGCAGGTCATATGTGGATATGTCAGCAATCCCAACACACTCGGTCCAACCAGTCCTCCATAAGAAGACTCGATTTCAGCATCCCAACAGCCTGCAGCGTAGTGAGCCATCTCATTTGGAAGACACTGCTTGAACCGCAATCATTCTTTATCTATCCCTTATCGTGTCAAAAATAGATATTTGTTGCTTTCTTTCCTTCTAAGCATATAGTAAGAAATGCATCATTTTCTTGAACCATTTCAGAGTCATTAGATGGTTCATGAACAATCTCTGTTTCTAACATTACTCAGAACAGTGAGTCAACAGCTAGAGACACACATCTCTGCACTTCGAGCTTGACCACCGGGCAAACGCCTAAAGATTTCATAAAGAATCTCATCGGGAAGGACTTCAATAGATGGACTCTTTTCTTCTTCAAGATATAGAAATCATGAATCACTGCTTCTTTGACGTTTGCAAGGAGAACAGTAAATGGAAAGAAAACGGGGCGAACCTTTTGAGCATAGTGATCCACCTGTAGGATAGTCGTCATCCCCTGTAAATTAGAGAAAGAAATTATTAGAAAACAGTATTTTCCTGATTCTCATAAGCCGTAGAACCGAATGCATCTATATGCCTTAACTCAAACTCTAGTAATTTGTTAATACAATTTTTAAAATTTACCAGTTAGTAAGAAATCATGTGTGTTTTCCTATAAGATTAATCTTTCAACAGAAATATAACCATAATTTACGGCTTCAAAATCATGATCCAAACCTCAAGTATCATCTCTTATGTATTATTTCCTTTTTAAATCCAATTATACTTGCAAAACTTCCTAATTCCATTCCATTCCATTCCATGAAAATTATAACAACAAACATTAAACTGGAAGAAGTAGAAAACTCCAGCGAATCCCAAATATCACCTAATTTGTTAGCAAATAGATTGTAAATCATACTAAGTTGAAAAGATATTTAAACCCTAACAACCAAAATCTGTAATATGAGGTAACTGAATGGTTATAAACTAAGTTGAGAAAATTATATGTCCCATGTTATAATGAAAAATACTACCTGAAGGGAAAGATCAATTTGATTTGCTAAATAACTTTACAACTTGAAATGGAGATAAACCTAAATCATGTGAATTAACCTAAATCCACAACGAACAATGCTAAAATGCCATCTTTTACATGTGCAAACATAATAAATATCTAATATTTTTTTTTCAAGGATAATTAGTAAGAATCAGTCAAATCTCCGAAGAATTACATAACCAGTTGAACAAAGCCTATCATACAAAGAGCCCCTAAAATCAGCAAAGATGCATACCTGGATGAGAGTTCACCTGGTTCCAATTTAGGGTTTCTGAAAGGAAACGAAAAAAACCCTAATCAAAGAAAGTTACATATAGAGATCGACTTTAGAAATTGGGTGAGAGGAGAAATTGGATGAGAGGTCAAAGGTTCTTTGATACCTGGAGATTTAAACAAAAAAAACCCTAATAAAAGAAAGTTACATTTAGAGTACTAAATATCAAGGGTTCTTGAATACCTGTTGCTTACTTGATTCAACTCGCCATGTAAGGTTACCTGAGGATAAAAATTTCCATCGATGTGATTAGAGATCGAAGGCGGAGAATGTTGTGTTGCTTGAAAGATTTATAGGGTTAGTTTATAGTGAAATAGGAAAGGAGATCGAAGGAGAAGGAATTTCATTCTGAGTGTGAGACCGATGAAAGACATTGGCGAAAAAAAGGAATGTAGAAGAAGCAGCAACAGTGTAAAGAGGAGAGGAAGAAAGAATGTGTGGCATTTAGGGTTTGGAACGGAGAAGGAAAAAGAGCGGAGGTGTGTGGTTTTGCCGCTCATATTGATTCAAGAAGGAGCGATAAGATGCCAGGTGGCAATAAGTGGTTTAAGCAAATGCCAAGTGGCCAAAATTGTTTTGTTTTAATATAAGTAATAGATTTATTTTTAAAACTTATGCGATTTTAAATAGAGTTTTTTTTCCAAAGTGGTGTTATGGGAAAAAAATATTTACCATTTTAGTGTTCCTTCAAAACTATTTACCAAAATAGTGTTTTCTCTTATTTTTTATTTACTTTCTTATTAAGTCATTATTATTAGATAAAAAAAATTTGAAAAAATGGCAAATTTACTCACGTGAAGAATTCAACATTTCGGTGAGTCATTTTTGTTCTTTTATGATATTTTTTTTTATCTTCTTATTATATTTACCATTTATTTGTTTTTTATTTTATTTTTTTCAATCGTGAGTTTTATTTTTCTAAATTTATATTATCAGCTTAACCATATTTCATTTAACAACAACCATGAATAATCTAAAATAAATCTAAACAATGAAATAAAAAACATGATAAAGCTAATCAAATATTAAACTTGACGCATTACCGTTTTCAATATCAAATACAAACAAAACTAAAAATGCCAAATAAAGTCGAGTCACAACCGATCTTAATTTCAAACAGATTAAAAGAAAAAATGTCAAAAAAAGACAACCAACTTAGTGATCGTTATTCGTTCTTCTAGGCTTAGCAGGACATCTTGCCCGGTTATGGCCAGATCGTCTACAAATACCACAAAGCACAATTCTTTTCTTCTCTTTAATATCCATTCCATTCCGTAGCCTTGTTGAGCGAGGACGACCCCTTTTATCTCGTTTTAGATCTGAATTGGGAAGTAATTCTCTAATAGATGATGGTTGTGGCCAATATGCTTCATGAGGGAGTGGCGAAAACTCATACGACCAAGTAGCACAATAATCAACAATTGAGTAGCATTTATGAACATATTGCCAAGTGTTTAAAGAAAGATTGGCACAGGCACTCAAAACATGAGAACAAGGATACTTGAATATCTCCCACTTACCACATGTGCAAGTTTTTTGTTCCAAATTAACTATTTGAACATTTTTTCCCTTTTGAGTTATCACCTCAAGTATTCCTTTTTGTCGGTTAAATTATCTTAAAGAATGTGCACTAGCTTTTGACATCAAAGCTGCCTGTTTTGCAGCAACATGAGGAGTATACACATCTCCGTTAGCTTGAGCACTAGATCCCATAGGACGCCTTACATCAAAATAGTTAACCAATCTATAAAATGTAAGTTGAACACATGTTGTGATTGGTAAAAAACGAGCACCTTTAAGTACACTGTTGAATATCTCTGACAAGTTTGTAGTAAGTAGCCCATATCGCTTACCACCATCATGTGCAAGTGTCCATTTATCAAGTGCATGACTCTCAAGCCATTGACGAGCTTGTCGATTTATTTTCCCAATTTCTTCCATAACGGAGTTGAACTTTCGAATTTGATTTTGACTCCCAGCACGGTAAGCTAAAGTTTTCAGTTGTGAGTTGCAAAACTTATCATTAAAGTTGTTGATAAAATGCCTTAAGCAATACCTATAGACAAGCTTTAAAGTGTGAGTTGTAAAATCAATACGATGAAGGTTACAAAAAAAAATACCTGTGAAAACCACGTGGCTCCAACCAAGGAGATCCTTGCTCATTAACTGCCTTTAAGATTCCCGCATGACGGTCGGATATTAGACATATCCCTTCACGATCTTTCACCACATGTTTCTTGACATGAGCAGTAATACTAATAGAAGGTTGCTCTTTTATTTTATTAGGTGTTGGATCTCTTGAGCAATGAAGCTTGCATCTAGATTTGGATGGTCTTGGGTAATCTTATAATGTAAACAAGTATGCGGACCGGTATACTTTACAATTTGAAAAGTTCCGTTTGCTTGTTTACTTGCACGAAGTTTCCATTTACAACCAGATTGTGAGTGCAATGTACATCTTATGCACCAAGTACCTGGGCGTGATTCCACCACCATAAAATGCTTATGTGCCTTGATACAATAGAGCTTGATAGCTCTAATAAGTTCTTCCTTGTCGCTGAAAGAATCTTTTCCCAACTCACGAGTCAAATCAGTTTTACTCTCAGAGCCTGATACCATCCAGTTGTCATCCGCATTCACATTTATTTCTTCTAAATTGGTGTAAGTTGAAGGGACTTGAATGTTATCATCTAATGTTTCATCTTCAATCTCATCCTCTTCTAACAAATCATCCACATCGGTTTCAGTTTCATCCACATCGGCATTGTTCACAACCGCAATTTGAGAAATTGTGTTAAAATCCTCATTTTGAATCATATGAGATACAACATTAACTTGGTTCATTCTGAAAAAAAAAATAATTATAAAAATTAACTATGAAATAAAGGATTCAAGAAATTTTAATATCTTTCAAAGTGATACAACATTAACTGGCATTCTGTACAACATAGATGAGTTTAACATAATAAATTATGGGTGGTATATTCACAAACAAACAAAATTTACACATGTACTGATCAATCAATCGATGGCAATGTTGTTATTAAAATATAATCAAACTTGGTGGTATATTCACAAACAAACAAAATTTTCACATGTCAGATCAATCGATGGATATATTTATTATTAAAAAACAATCAAACTTTGTGGTATATTCACAAACAAACAAATTTTTCAATGGTAAAAAAATATAAACAAGGAATCATATTAAAATAAACGACTAAAAATTGTGGTTTCAACTAAACCATAATGCAATATTGTTTCATATGAGATGATTATGGAGATACCCGTTTCGCGATCGATCTATGCTCTCGTAAGGACGATTTAGTTGGCTGTGATGGAGTTCAGCCATGGGGAAGAGAACATGGAGGGGTCAATAGTAGATGGAGGTATGGAAGTGATAACTGAAACGTTGGAGGGAGTTTGCCCCTTTTCTAACTTTTTATTCTAATAAATAAATGAGTTATAATAAAAAAATAGATGGAAACACTATTTTGGTAAATAGTTTTGAAGGAACACTAAAATGGTAAATATTTTTTCCCATAACACCACTTTGGGAAAAAACTCTTTTGAATATTTGAATCAAGTTTTAAATAAATAATATACTAGTATTAAGCCCATGCGTTGCAGCGGTTGTTATAAAACTGCGTTAAATAGTAGCAATATTATACCATTGTCAACGACCACCAACACCGGAAAACCTCGCAAAAACAAAATAAATAAAAACGGGAAAAAATAACGCCGAGCGAAAAGCAGACGTAAAATCTTTGAATCACGCACGCCCGTTGCTGAGAAATTAAACCGAAACGTAAAACATAGAAAAAAAATAACCAGGTCCATCCAGGACCCACGTGTTGGACGAACTTGACAAACACAAAAAAACAAAAAATAGATGTGACGCGACAGGCCAGTCAAACGGGAAAAAAATATACAAAAAAATGTTGAACACCACACGCACGCACATTGCGGCGCGTTAACTCACAAAATTTAGAATGGAACGAAAAACTTGGGAAATATGAAAAGCACGGTTGACCAAAATTGAAAATAAAAAAGAGTTGGGATTAAATTGCAAAAGATGAAAAATTTTGGATTAAAAGTAAAAAAACCAAAAGGTTTAATTTGCAAAATTGAAGTTATTTATTAATTTTAGATAAAGATAAAGATAAGGATAAAATAAGTGATATTTATATATTGGTTATTAATTAATATTAATATTAAAAGAATTTTATTAAACAAATATAAATAAAACTAGGTTAGAACCCCGTGTATTACACGGGTTGAATAAATGTAATTTTATATATTAAATAATAAAAAGTTATATCTTTATGAACCTCGTATATTGTACGGGTTAAATAAATGTAATTTTATATATCAAATAATAAAAAAAGGTTATATCTTTAAAAATCATGTGTATTATACGGGTTAAATAAATGTAATTTTGTATACTAAATACTAAAAACGTCGTATCTTTAAAAACCATGTGTATTACACATATTAAATAAATGTCATTTTGTATACTAAATACTAAAAACGTCGTATCTTTAAAAAACCCGTGTATAGTCGGGTTGAATAAATCTACCAAATAATAAAAAAATTACATTCTTAAAAACCTCGTATGTTACACGTGTTAAATAGATCTAAAAAAGAGTTATATCTTAAAAACCATGTGTATTACACATATTAAATAAATGTAATTTTGTATATTAAATACTAAAAACGTCGTATCTTTAAAAAAACCCGTGTATAGTTGGGTTGAAAAATATACCAAATAATAAAAAGAAATTATATCTTATAAACCCCGTGTATTATACGTGTTGAATAAATCTAATTTTACATAGCAAATGATAAAAAGTTAGATCTTTAAAAACTTCATGTATTACACAGGTTATATAAATGTAACTTTGTATAGTAAATAGTAAAAAAGTTATATTTTTCAAAACCCTGCATTTTACACGAGTTGAATAAATATAATTTTGTATACCAAATAATAAACAAAGTTATATTTTTAATAAATTAGGATAACATTTAATATTAATATATTATTTATATATTTAATATGAGATAAGTAGGAAAGAGAGATATTTGTTTTAAAAATATAGTAAATTAACAATTTAGATTTGAAGATAATATTTTATTAAAGGATGGTAAGATTTAATATTAATTTAGTTAATATAAGATAATTATAAATTTGAGGATACCTTCAATGAATGACACATGTCCAAAACTTTGTTTCTTGTATTATAGTAGTTACATATATGAGGTTGAAGGAGAGAATGTCATGTGGCATTATTTGGAGTCTTTTATTATAAGTTAGATTAGATATATTTTTAATAGCTTTTTGGAGAGTAAATTACTTTTTGAGTCCTTATGTTTTAGTGGTTTTAATCATTGAGTTCAAAATCAAAATGTTTAACGCCCTGATTCGTTAGACATTTTTTATTACCATTTGAGTCCTTTTGAGTCCAAATTTTAACCTTTTGAGTCTAATTTTTTTTAACAAAATTGGACTCAAACCATTATAAAATGAACAAAATTGAACTCAAAACGTTATAAAATGAACAATTAGGGACTCAGGACGTTAAACTTTTTGATTTTGAACTCAAGTGATTAAAATTACTAAAACACAGTGACTCAAAAAGTAATTTACTCATGATACTAACTCTCCTTTAGGTCTATGTAGTTTGAAACAAATATCCATTTCGGTTTATTTTTTGATTTTTTGTCCAAAAATTTGATTTTTATATCAGTTATAGTCCAATTTGAATGGTTTTCTGAAAAATATCGGTAAAATAGTTCTAAATGAGTATATTTTGATTTTTCAGGAAAAGCCAGGCCAAAAAGGACATACGAAGCAAAAAAGACGAAAAAAATTACGACATGTCAAAAAATTGACTAGACACGGGTCGTGCCAGGTTGTAATACCCCGAACCTTAATGTAATGGTTATAAACGTATGAAATATGTAATTTATATTTCATATATTGTTAAACGAGTAAGATGATTGTGTGAAAGGTGAAATATCTTGACAATCCTGGGCTAATATAGGAGATCGTTTAATATTAATAATAAAATATATTATTTTTGACCTTACTCCGTTTTTAATGAAACTTAGGTTAAAACGTAGATAAAAATATGCTCGTTCCAATGACATATTCGTCGTTTTATAAAACGTTATATTTTAAAAGTTATACGAGAAAAACGAGTGAAACAGCTGAATTAATATATATATATATAAGCAAGCAAGCTAGCAGGTGAAGCAGGCAGGTAGGCACGTCAGTTGATCCCACCTCAGAAATAATTTGAGGTGCCTGCTTGCTTCTTTTAAATAAAAGTCTCAGTAGTTTGTTTAGGTACCAGTTTCTTTAACGGAAACGCTCTAGTATAGAGAATCCCGAGTATACGATCCCCCGTTGGGTGTTATTAATAGTCGTTTTAGGAGAGCGAGTAGGAGCAGGAGTAGGGAAACTCTACATCAACGTACCGTAGATAGTTTTAAGGTATGCTCTTGTTTACGTTTATGTTTAGTTATTCATTATTTAATTTTAGTAGTTAATAGGAACCGTAGATAGTTTTAAGGTATGCTCTTGTTTACGTTTATGTTTAGTTATTTATTATTTAATTTTAGTAGTTAATAGGAGTATTATTATTATAGTAGTAATATTATTATTAGTAGTAGTAATGTTAGTATTATTTTTAGGTACTAGGGTTATTGTCAGGGGCGGGTATTGGGTAGCCTAGCCTTAGTTAAGCATAGACTGATCAACCATGCTTAAACAAGGCAGCGCTAACCAATATCCAACCATGATAATGACTAGTTAGGTGTACCATTACCTAACCTAGGATTATGTAATAGTGTCAGGACCTTGAGATATATCCCAATCGTACTAGCGGCTGTTAAACAATTGCTATTCAGGTGAGTCATCATACTTGTCTTTTAAACTGTGATAGTATACTCGTCCATAACTGGTAATAATGAGAATGTTGCAGTATGCATGTGTCAGTAGGGGTATATGGGATCCTATTATGCTTAATGAGGTGTGTCACTCTGGGAAGGGTAATAAAGTGTTGTACACTTGTACCCACAGGCACTTCGTGCTTATAAGGTCCAGCAGCACACACTCATACCTATGTGACAGCCGTATGGGGACACAGCTGGAGGACCAGTATGTCTCTTGTACGGTGGTTTGTGACAAGTCTAATGTGACCTATAAGGTTCAACGAGGTCCAATCTAACTATAATGTGGTCACATGCCCATATTGTGTATGCATATAATGTAAACTGTGGTATGTCTTTATAAAAATTGTATAGTATGAGCTCACCAGTATATATCTGACGTCGTTTTGAGTATACTAATCTCAGGTGAGTCATGAAGAAAGCAATAGGAACTACTTGACAGTTGTGGAGTTTTAGAAGATCAATGAGTTCTTAGTTGCCAAAAGATTGTAAATAAATAAGTGTTGTACTCAGATTATTATAAGTTTTTATGAAAGTTTAGTTTGTTTCCGCTGTAAGTGTATCAATTGTGCATAATCACCCGGGTTACGGGGTGGGTGTTACAGTTGGTATCAGAGCCCGAGGTTTTAGCGAATTAGGTATTGCAGGAATGCCTAAGCTTTAACCAGTAGTTCTCTAAAGATTAATAGCACACTCAGACTAGGCCGAATAACATGCTCTCATGAAAAGTACTTGCATAGTCAATTGAGTGACGCTAGAAGAAGTAAAATATGTTGTGCCTTTTTTATGTGCTATATATATATATATATGTGTGACATATATAGTTGTTATATTATAATGATGTATCATACATACCAGTAACTCTTTATACTCATATTCCTATAGGGAGGAGACAATGTCTGAACATAGAGATGAACAAGGGTCTAGAAATAATCAGAATAACAGTAGGGGAGAGGAAAGTTCTTATAGGACTCGAACTCCCTCTCATAGTGTCAGATCTCGGTCTAGTACAAGCATGCGTCTAAATACTGATGATATCCACAATATAGCCGTGGAAGTGGCTAAGGTAATAACAAATGCACAAACCGGTAATGTTAACCAATCTGGAGAACGACTTGAAGAAAGCTCAGCTGCCTCCACGCCAGTACAAAGGGAAAGAATGGGCGAAAAGAAAAACACTATTGCAACCATGCCACTAGAAGGAAAAGGTGAATATTCCAAATCAAAGGAATGTACTTATAAGCACTTTATGTCCTGTAAACCTCAGTCCTTCGACGGAAGAAAGGGAGCACTAGAAGCTCAAGACTGGCTCAACAGAATGGAGTCAGTATTAGACCTATGTGAGTGTGATGACCGCAACAAAGTACGGTTCGCCGTACATATGTTTGAAGCTGAAGCCCTTCACTGGTGGAACATTGTGGTCCGAACAGAGGGAAAAGAAAAGGTTAAGGAGATGAAGTGGGAAGAGTTTATTCATAAGTTTCTTGCTAAGTATTGTCCTCCCAGTGAGACTGAGCAACTGGAATGGAATTCTTTCAGTTAAAAAGGGGAAATAAAACCTATCGAGAGTATGTTTCTCGTTTCAATGACATATCTCGACTGGTTTCTTATTTAGCATTGACTGAGGAACAACTGATCAATAGGTTTATTTGGGGTCTACCCTCTGAAATGAGGGTGTTAATCAAATCCAAATCCCCCAAGACTTTTGCAGAAACTGTTGAGGCTGGCGCCGTCATGGCTGCCGAGATGATTCTACGGCAGGCTGAATCTCCCGCACCAAAAAGGAAGTGGGAAGAAAGAAAGGGGGACACCCGGAATAACAACTTTAAAAGGCCTAAAACACTTCCTCAATGTCAAATTTGCAAACGTTTTCATACGGGGGAATGTCGTTTTCCTTGTCCAAATTGTAAAAAGACGGGTCATGCTCTTCAAGAATGCAAGGAAAAGAAGAAGTGTTTCGAATGTGGAGACCCTAACCACATGATACCGAATGTCCCGAACTCAAATGAAATAATAAGACACAACCAAATCAGCCAAAAGGGCGTGCATTTGTACTCACCACGGAAGAAGCCAAGACCAATACAGACGTTATCCACGTTATCACGGGTACGTATCTCGTAAATGATGTATATGCGCGTGTGTTATTTGATACCGGTGCAAATAGAAGTCTAGTGTCGACTACCTTTAGACCTTACTTGAACCAGGCGTCCCAAAACCTAGATCATGCCTTTACAGTAGAAATGGCTTATGGAAGTCAAAGAGAGATAGTTGACATTGTTAAGAATTGTAAAATAAGCTTAAACAACCATGTTATCCCTATAGACCTAATGCCTATGGAACTTGGAGAATTCGACATAGTCATAGGAATGGACTGGTTGACACCATATCATGCGGAAGTTATATGTGACAAAAGGATCGTCCGACTCCGATTACCCAACGGCAAACAGCTAACTGTATCGGGAGACCGCACTGAGAAGACTAAGAACCTCATCACGGTAGCACAAGCACATAAATGCCTAAGGAAAGGGTATGTTGCCTTTTTAGCATATGTCGTAAACACTACAGAAAAGCAGAAGGTCGAGGACGTGCCAGTAGTACGAGAATACCCCGAAGTGTTTCCCGATGAGCTCCCGGGACTACCATCGGATAGACAGGTTGAGTTTCGCATTGACCTAGTTCCTGGTACATCACCGATTGCTAAGTCTCCGTATAGACTAGCCCCGACAGAAATGCAAGAACTCAAGAAGCAACTACAAGAGTTTCTTGACAAGGGGTTTATCCAACCTAGTTCGTCGCCATGGGGAGCACCCATCTTGTTTGTCAAGAAGAAAGATGGGACGATGCGCATGTGCATCGATTATAGAGACTTGAATAAAGCCACTATAAAGAATAAATACCCTTTACCCAGGATCGACGACTTGTTTGATCAATTACAAGGGGCAAGTTATTTCTCTAAAATAGACTTGAGGTCTGGATACCACCAAGTGAAAGTTACACTAGAAGACATACCTAAGACTGCCTTCAGGACTAGGTATGGTCATTATGAATTTTTGGTAATGCTATTTGGATTAACCAACGCACCTGCAGTGTTCATGGACCTCATGAACAGGGTTTGTAAACCTTACCTCGATAAGTTTGTGATCATTTTCATTGACGATATCCTTATCTACTCTAAGAATGAGGCAGAACATGAACAACACCTGAGAGCAGCCCTTGAATTGCTCAAGAAAGAAAAACTCTATGCAAAGTTCCCTAAGTGTGAATTTTGGATACGTGAGGTGCAATTCCTAGGCCACGTGATAAATGAACATGGAATACAAGTTGACCCTGCAAAGATCGAGGCCATCAAGAAGTGGGAAGTACCGAAGAATCCCACTGAAATCAGAAGATTTATGGGGTTAGCAGGATACTATAGAAGGTTTATTCAAGACTTCTCAAAGATTGCAACACCATTAACCACACTAACCCAGAAAGCCTCTAAGTTTAATTCGGGACCTAAACAAGAAGAAGCCTTTAACACGTTAAAGCATAAGTTATGTAGCGCCCCAATACTGTCACTTCCTGAAGGAACGGAAGATTTTGCCGTCTACTGTGATGCATCTCACTACGGTATGGGATGTGTACTCATGCAAAGAGGCAAAGTGATTGCCTACGCCTCTAGACAGTTGAAGATTCATGAACGGAACTACACAACCCATGATTTGGAACCTGGTGCCATAGTGTTTGCATTGAAAATTTTGAGGCACTATCTCTACAGTACAAAGCGCACTATCTATAGTGACCATAAAAGTTTAAAACATATATTTGAGCAGAAGGAGCTCAATATGCGTCAGAGGCGACGGATGGAGTTATTAAGTGATTACGACTGTGAGATCCAATACCATCCAGGTAAGGAAAACATAGTAGCAGATGCTCTAAGTAGAAAAGAGAAACCTCAACCAATAAGAATTCGTGCAACCAGAATAGAGGTTAAAACTAGTCTCTTAGATCAAGTTAAGAATATACAACAAGAAGCCTTAGAAGAGAATCATATTGCAAAAGAAAGAATGATTGGGAGACTGAAGCTACTGACAATGGGAAATGATAATATCCTTAGGTTCAACAATAGGATATGGGTTCCTAATTTTGGAGGACTGCAGGATACAATCTTAGAGGAAGCTCATAAGTCTAAGTATTCCATTCATCCAGGCAATGACAAGATGTATAAGGATTTAAGGAGAGCTTATTGGTGGCCGGGAATGAAGCGATCTATTGCCCATTATGTGGAAAAGTGTCTTACATGCCTTAAGGTGAAGGCAGAACATCAAAAACCCTCTGGATACTTGCAACAACCAGAGATTCCAGAATGGAAATAGGAGAAAATCACCATGGATTTTATCACGAAGCTCCCAAGGTCAAGTCACAGTTATGATACTATTTGGGTAATAGTGGACACACTGACCAAGTCTGCACACTTCGTGCCAATTCGTGAGGACTATAAGATGAACAAGCTAGCTCAAATTTACATCAAAGAAATAGTCTTGCGACATGGGGTGCCTGTATCGATCATATCAGACGATAGTCGTTTCACATCTAAATTCTGGCAAAGTTTCCAACAAGAGTTGGGAACCAAGCTTAATCTAAGCACTACATATCATCCTCAGACGGATGGGCAGAGTGAACGGACTATTCAGACATTAGAAGACATGCTCCGGGCTTGTGTAATTGATTTTGGTGGAAGTTGGGACACTCATCCACCACTCATCGAATTCGCCTACAATAATAGCTATCACGCCAGCATCAAAGCTGCACCTTATGAAGCTTTATATGGAAGAAAGTGCCGAACTCCTATCTGTTGGACGAAAGTAGGGGAAAGTCAACTAGCAGGACCAGAAATCATTGTGGATACCACAGAAAAGATCCAGCAAATAAAAGAAAGGATGAAAAGTGCTCAAGATCGACAAAAGAGTTATGCAGATCAGAGGCGTAAACCCCTAGAGTTCCAACTAGGGGATAAAGTAATGCTTAAGGTATCACCCCTGAAAGGAGTGATTTGGTTTGGAAAGAAGGGAAAGTTGAAACCCCGATACATTGGGCCGTTTGAAGTAACAAGCAAAGTAGGACCAGTGGCTTATCGGCTAAAACTTCCTTAACAGCTGGCAGGAATACATAATACTTTTCATGTATCAAATTTAAGGAAGTGCCTGGTGGACGAAGCCCAACAAATACCCCTGGAAGACGTAAAGGTTGACGAAAAACTCAACTTCATTGAAGAACCACTACAAATCGAAGATAGGAAGGTTAAAAAGTTACGCAAGAAGGAAATCCCTTTAGTCAAAGTCAAGTGGAACGCACGTCATAGACCCAACTTTACATGGGAATTAGAAAACATAATGAAAGATAAGTACCCTCATCTTTTTAAGTGATGGCAAATTTCGAGGACGAAATTTTTGTAAGGAGGGAAGGATGTAATACCCCGAACCTTAATGTACTGGTTCTAAACGTATGAAATATGTAATTTATATTTCATATATTGTTAAACGAGTAAGATGATGGTGTGAAAGGTGAAATATCTTGACAAGCTTGGGCCAATATAGGAGATCGTTTAATATTAATAATTAAATATATTATTTTTGACCTTACTCCGTTTTTAATGAAACTTAGGTTAAAACGTAGATAAAAATATGCTCCTTCCAATGACATATTCGCCGTTTTATAAAACGTCATATTTTAAAAGTTATACGAGAAAAACGAGTGAAGCAGCTGAATTAATATATATAAGCAAGCAAGCTAGCAGGTCAAGCAGACAGGTAGGCACGTCACTTGATCCCCTCATAAATAATTTGAGGTGCCTGCTTGCTTCCTTTAAATAAGAGTCTTAGTAGTTTGTTTAGGTACCAGTTTTTTTAACAGAAACGCTCTAGTATAGAGAATCCCGAGTATATGATACCCCGTTGGGTGTTATTAATAGTCGTTTTTGGAGAGCGAGTAGGAGCAGGAGTAGGGAAACTCTACATCAACGTACCGTAGATAGTTTTAAGGTATGCTTTTGTTTACGTTTATGTTTAGTTATTTATTATTTAATTTTAGTAGTTAATAGGAGTATTATTATTATTAGTAGTAATATTATTATTAGTAGTAGCAATTTTAGTATTATTTTTAGGTACTAGGGTTATTGTCAGGGGCGGGTATTGGGTGGCCTAGCCTTAGTTAAGCATAGACTGATCAACCATGCTTAAACAAGGCAGCGCTAACCAATATCCAACCATGATAATGACTAGTTAGGTGTACCATTACCTAACCTAGGATTATGTAATTGTGTCAGGACCTTGAGATATATCCCAATCGTACTAGCGGCTGTTAAGCAATTGCTAATCAGGTGAGTCATCATACTTGTCTTTTAACCTGTGATAGTATACTCGTCCATAACTGGTAATAATGAGAATGTTGCAGTGTGCATGTCTCAGTAGGGGTATATGGGATCCTATTAAGCTTAATGAGGTGTGTCACTCTGGGAAGGGTAAGAAGGTGTTGTACCCACAGGCACTTCGTGCTTATAAGGTCCAGCGACACACACTCATACCTATGTGACGGCCGTAGGGGGACACAGTTGGAGGACCAGTATGTCTCTTGTACGATGGTTTGTGACAAGTCAAATGTGACCTATAAGGTTCAACGAGGCCCAATCTGACTATAATGTGGTCACATGCCATATTGTGTATGCATATAATGTAAATTGTGGTCTGTCTTTATAAAAATTGTATAGTATGAGCTCACCAGTGTATATCTGACGTCGTTTTGAGTATACTTATCTCAGGTGAGTCATGAGGAAAGCAGTAGGAACTACTTGACAGTTGTGGAGTTTTAGAAGATCAAGGACTTCTTAGTTGCCAAAAGATTGTAAATAAATAAAGTGTTGTACTCAGATTATTATAAGTTTTAATGAAAGTTTAGTTTGTTTCCGCTGTAAGTGTATCCATTATGCATAATCACACGGGTTACGGGGTGGGTGTTACACAGGTAGTCACACCCGTACCCCATCTCAGAATAGACAAAAGTTTTGTAGACGACTTTTGATGATCTAACACTTTCTTCCTTCTTGATTTTTGATAGGGCACACCTAAGCTATGATACCCCGTTAGAATCAAAGGGGGGAAGAGCACTTCGGACACGGAGAATTACACAGGGATCATAAAAAAGTTAAATTTTTATTGCAGGAAGTTCCAATCGCGGGCAACAAAGGCCGCATACGTAACACACACTCCTGCCCCATGAACGAAAAATCACGCTTAATGGAAATGTAGAAGCCTGAGATGACCGGACTTGGTAGGACCTTAAACCTCCAAACCCAGGTAGGTAAACTTCTAATTAGGACAAGCCAAAAGAGAGAAAATGTTCAAAAATAAAAGAACAAAGAAAATGTGGAACTCTTAAAGTCACGCCTTTGTGCAAAAAATGAAAGAAGGAAACTGATCGATGCATTTTAGATACATCTAATAAGTTACATTTTAAATGTATTGGTATTATTAATAAAATAAATCATTTTGAATTCTTTTTGTATTTTTTAAGTCTCATAATAAAACAAGCTAAAGAGGTTTAAATAGCGATTTAATGTTATTAATATAATCGACACTAGATTTTAAAAACAAGCTAAAAGTGTTATGAATATCATAATAAAGGGTTAAAGGCAATTAAATTAGAAATTAAATCTGGATCTCAACCAAAAAAAAAAAAAGATTCATGTAAAGAAAATACATGATCTCAATTCTCATGTTGGGATTCACATTTGATGTGGGACAAGTCAAAACAGAGAAAATGTTCAAAAATAAAATAACAAAGAAAATGTGTAACTTTTAAAGTCACGCCTTTGAGCAAAAAATGAAAGAGGGAAACTGATCGGTGCATTAATACACGTTGTTGATATAAGTTACATTATAAAACCACCCGTAGTGGGGTATTATTTGCAAAAAAAACGCCCCCCCCCCCTTACATAGGGTGTTTTTGGGCAGTATTTTTGAAAAAAAATTTGGTTTAGCGTTATATATAAAACGCCTAAAATGGTTTGTGGAATGGTTGACTAAGTTTGACCCACCAATTAGAAACTAGTTTGTTTGTTTTTTTTAATGGTTGGAAGGGGC
The DNA here is from genome assembly GCF_002127325.2 of Helianthus annuus. Lineage (NCBI taxonomy): Eukaryota > Viridiplantae > Streptophyta > Magnoliopsida > Asterales > Asteraceae > Helianthus > Helianthus annuus. The sequence goes on along the minus strand of NC_035447.2, from coordinate 169,088,310 downwards.
ATTATTTGGGCATTATTCCCTCTACGCCACTTTTGCAATAACGCCCCATGCTGACTGGACTGTCACGTGTCGAATAATGCCCCATGGTGCGTGTATTATTTGGCTAAACCACTACACATGGTCTAAATGTATTGGTATTATTAATAAAATAAATCATTTTGATTTCTTTTTGTATTTTTTAAGTCTCATAATAAAACAAGCTAAAGAGGTTTAAATAGCTATTTAATGTTATTAATATAACGGATACTAGATTTTAAAAACAAACTAAAAGTGTTATGAATATCATAATAAAAGGGTTAAAGGCAATTAAATTAGAAATTAATTCTGGATCTCAACCAAAAAAAAAAAAGATTCATGTAAAGAAAATACATGATCTCAATTCTCATGTTGGGATTCACATTTAATTTGGGACAAGTCTCACATTTAATCGATCCTCCTTACCTTATGGGCCAACGTCCTTGTTGGTCACGACCATGTTGGTCACGGCTGGCTCTCTTCAGGCCACCACTCCGAGTTCTGGCTCTGATACCAATGTTACATACCAAACAAGAGAACTCAACCCAAAAGACTAGTCTGGTGGGTGAGAGAGCCTATTTGGTATATAAACCCTATATCAGTTGCCCATACAACCGATGTGAAACAAGTCTCATACCTTATAATGATATTAGTCCATAACAATCAACTTAAATTGTTGTACCTATAATTTATTCGTAGGAACTGATGAGCAAAAATGGACCTGAAGAAAGAAACTTGGACTTTGGATTCCGAAGGTCCACATGCAAAGTGTTGTACTTGTAGGCAGGTTGCAAAAATAAAAACATATTGTACGAATGGGTTGTATAACTAATATGGGCCATCAGAATGAAACTCGGGCTTGAAAATTGGCAGCATGTGGAGAGTGGTCGAACTTTATTTGATGGGGAAATACTTAAAAAAAAAATCAATATATTTTCTATTTTTTCTCAAAAAAGTCCCTCATTTTTTTATTTTTTTCATATAAAAGTCTCTTAACTTGTTAAATTTGAATATTATTATGAAATGACTTATAATAACTATTTATTGCTGATGTGACATATAAGTAAAATATAAAAAGTTGACATGGACAATCTACGTGTAAAAAAAAAAAAAAAAAAAAAAACACGAAAGCAAATTATTTAGACATTTGGTTTTTTCCACTTTATTATGTGGTTATTATTGGATTTTTTTCTCAGTTTTTAGGCCTTTCATAAAAATATATTTTTGCGAACAAATTATAAGACAAAAACGTCAATTGCAATCAAAATATTGGTTCGGCTATTTTAATAGCGATACAGTTTTTAAGAAAAACAAAAAACAATACGAAATAAAATAAAATAAAACAAAACAAATAAAATACACGACAGCCATTACTTTCTAATATATGTGAAAGGGTGGATTACTTGGCTTTCTTGTTCGAAAACTTCCACATCTTGACTAGGTTCGGCTTCTTCATGGAATATTTAACTTTCTTGTTCAACACATCGTCCTCTCCCACCTGTTCCGCCTCTCCTACCTCTTCCGCCTCTCCCGCCTATTCTAATAATATCTTCTCTTGTCACCCTTGTCATAGGCCTTCCTTTTCTCTTAGGTTCTTTGGGCGGTGATTATGCTCTTTCTCTAAACAGTCGCTGTAAGTCATTTATCTTCCGGTAAATGATACTTTTTTATACTTCAATTGCTTTTCAGTTTCATGTCTTTTTCTCTTAGTTGATGGTCTACCCGACGTTCTTCTCTCTTTTGGAGGAAGGGGTTTAATGTAAGATGTTACCTTCCACATTTTGCAAATCTGGTTATTTGCATCTCGACCTGTTGCTGTTAAAAGTTCCCCTTTACATAACCCTTTTAAAAATGTTCCATCTAAGCCTATTACCTTCCTGCATGCAACCCAACCTTCTTTTAAAGCTTTAAAACATATATAAATCCTACTGAACACATTACTTCCATCTGGCATACCATTTACTTCCACTTTCACAGAACTTTCGGGATTAGATCTTAAATTCTCATGTGCATAATCCCATATCCGCGCATAGTGTTCTTTCAGTCCACCCTCTATTTCGAACATTGCCATAGATTTTGCTCGACAACACTGACCTCTACTTACTTTAACCATGTAGTCACGCAATATATCCGCTTGCATGTCTCTTATTCTAACAATCCATGAGGCTGTCACTAGGGACCCTAAACTGTAATTTCATGAGGCTGTAATCCATGAGGCTGTCACTAGGGACCCTAAACTGTAATTTCTACTACAGTTGTGATTATTATTAAGGCTTTTAATCTGAAAACTATTTCTCAGTTTGCATCCAAGATGCCCATAATCTAAACGGACAAGAATAACCAACATCTTTGTTACAACATACAACTAAGAGCCTTTTTGTTTCATTTTTTTATAACTTAACATATATCCATTTACTATTCCATAACAACATATAACAAACTTCAATTGTGTAGGACTTTCATACCTATCTCCAAGAATCGGTTGCCTGGCACACGTTCATTTGTCATGAAAAATTATAATTTTGTCTCCAGTTTAAAATTATAGTATTTCCATTATTTTAGTTTTTTTAGCAAAAGTATGGTAATGTTTTGTTTTAATTGGTTGAATCTATGTAATTTTTTTGAGATGGTGTTATGAGTAGTCAAACCACACAAGTAACCAAAATACAGATGTATATATTATGAGAGAGAAATATTCGGTTTAATGCCCCACAACACGAGCGGGCAAAAAGCTAGTTCATAACAAATAATGATATTAAAGTATTGTATTCTAAATAAAGGTCAAAATGAGAGGTCATTAACAAGTCAACCATCTGAATGGTAAAAAAGAAAATTTCATATGTTTTTTTAACTACATTCAATGTTCATATTATACGTATACAAGAAGGACGTGAACAATTGTAATTCGCTATTGGCGGGTTTTGACGATGGCAGCACGTGGCATGAGATGGTTGGTCTGTTGGTTTTCTGTTGTATTAACACTAAATGAGAATTTCAACACCGCTGCGAAGCGCAAGGTTAAATACTAGTTAAACCAACAAGTCATGATTGGATGTCTGGATATATGGAATATGATAGATATCTATTATTAATGTTTTTAACAATTGTCGATTTCTGTTATAATATGTGTAACGATGTATGTGTGGTACACCTCTTTATGTGAGAACATAGACGGGTCAAAGATTAGAAGAATGATGATCTATTTGTTTTCATGGGAGTGTCATCCAGTGGGAACCTACGTCTAGGGGTTGCAATTAGGGATATTTTATTTAGCTCTGACAATTTTTATAATTACATAGATATGGATATATATAGAGACTATCTAGGGTTTTAGGCTGGTGAAAAAAAAACCAAGGACTTCATACTCAACACATACAAACAAGATGAGTGCTCATCGGGCCAAATATACATCTTCCATTACCGTCTTTGATTCTTTGTGTTGTTATGGGCCAGTAGAGGGTCCAGCCTCCGGGTCATGAAATTTATTGGGCTTGTGTTTAGGAGGGGCCTATTGGGCTAATCGAAGCTTAATAATCACAATCTAGAGAAACTAAGCAATTTCCATGATCATCCTCATGAATCATGATACACATGGTTTTGTTACTGTTCTTTAGAAATAAATTTGTTTTGTTTTCAACCTTTTCGAGTTGACAAAATGAAATCTATATAGTGTGTTAAGATCGTACATAGATACATATGGAAAGTAGGGGTGGTTATCTTGTTCTCCTATTTTTTTAAGGTTCTTTAGCCATTTCACTCTGTGTGTCTGAAGGATAAAATACAAACTATATTTCTTCTTGAAATATTTGAAAGAAACAACATAGTTGCTTGCTTAAATTAATTTAATGGTTAAAATAAATTCGGTGAAAGGTTTGTAAGTAAGGCCTTTGTCACACCCCGATTTTCACGTGTCTCACCGGTGGGCCCAGTGGGGGATTACCGTGACGTAGTTGGCAACATTATAGTCAAACCACACAATATAAATGAATGCACAGCGGAAGCATAAAGATAAATATATTTCAACTTTATTTGTAATATCAAAGTATCACCATTTGTTGAAATAAAATCCACAGGGGATCAATAATAATAATAAAGTATTGTTCAACAGACTTCAGGCATCTTAAGCTTGCGAGACTTCTAATGATGCTAAGGAGAAATCCCAGCCAATTACGCATAGTACCTGCATTTAGTCTTTTTGGGAAAATACGTCAGTTTACACTGGTAAATACATTCAACTGACACTTTTGTAAAATGTTTAATAAAATTGGTTTAAATGCACCAGGCACAAACTCTTTATAACTTGGGATAATTTATAATTAAATCTTGTAAAGAATTACATGTTTGCTATGCGTTGGTCGCCCGGGTCGTGCCGGGTTAAAGTTTAATAGACACGCCACATAGCATAAAACCGTGGCGGGTAAACCAACGGCTACACTTTTATAGTCATGGACATAATGCCGGGTGTACGCCTACACCCGGATGTCGAGGTCGTGGCCATTCGTAAATGCTGCCAAGGATATCCGGGACATGGTCATTAAGCCCCCAAAGGCGTAAAGCCAACAAAACAAGTTTTTAAACGGGTCACATTGATAATACCCAACTACTAATGAGTTGGGGTCAATTTCCCGACCAAGCGGTATTTTAAATACCGTAACCCAAGCCCGTATAACGGAAAATAAGTTAAAAGTATTTACCTTTGCAAGTATAATTCCTTAATTGAAATAAATTGCAGATAGCTTTTACTGGTCCCCTAATCTGGAACGAAGGTTTAAATTAACCTATTAGAAGAATACTAACGGGTCTTTAATTTAGCCGTAGCCTATACCGGTCAGTTTCGAAGGATAGCTACGGTTTAATCGCGTGAAAGGCGAAAACCGTGAATGGAGTGTGATTTTGACCCAACAAGCTTGAAGACTTGTTTTATATGGGTATAATAATCATACTCTGGATTTTGGGGTCAAAACAACATGGTTTGACCCGTTTCGGCTAATTTATGTAAACTAGTTACATAAGCCGAACCGTGCGCGCAAAAGGCGCAACGGGTAACCGTAAGAGTCCTACACTGTTTTCCTAAGTCAACATGCTTTAAAGAGGTTGTGGTATCAGTATGATACCTTCCATAATGCCCGTAACGAGTTTAAGTTCATAATATGCCCCGTAGGGGTATTTCGGTCTTTTTAAAGATTATAAAAGAGGTTTCTGAGTTCTACAGGAAATCTGAGTTTCCCGAACAGTTTATAAAGTATAAAATACTTTATTTATTATTTAAAATCAGTAGCAACTGGAATCGGGTTAAAAGACCTTATAGAACTCTAGTTATGGCCGAAAAGGGTATATTTGGTATTTACCGAACCGTTGCCATAACCGCAGGTTATGAGCAGGTTAAAAATAATTAAAAATCTTTAAAAATCCCAAAATATTATTTTACATCAGTGAGTAAAAGGTTTGGTGTCGAAATCTGGGTTTAGATAGGCGTTATGCTAATTGCGCTATTATATTACTAAAGTTTCCGTAATTTGCGCTATTTAGCATAACTCCTATTCTGGACCTCGGATTGACGTGAAATTTTAGGGACATGTTTAGAAATCATTAACCAAGGTTATGATCCTTTCACATGTCCGAAATTCTCGTTTTAAATTAAAAAGGGCGTTACGGTCAACTTTTAAACATTTAACGGAAATGTGTAAAAGACTCGGACAAACAACGAACCGGTCACAGAGGGTTATACCATCATGTAACATGGTCCTAAGAGAGTCCTAAGGCATATCTAAATCATACTTTAACGGGTCAGAACCAAAGTCAAAGCAAAAGTCAAAGCTTTTGCGACTTTCGGCTCCGAACCGGGTCAAAACAGAAAATGGTCGGATCAAACAAGCTTAGACTAGTTAATATACTTATTATCATGTTTTATGAGTGTTTAAACAGGTTACATATCATCTACATTACAGATTATGCATGAAATCGCAAAATGACATTTCTGTTGACTTTTTCTAAGCACGTTTGACTCGACATTTAGACTAGTTAGAGTGGGAATCAGAGGGTGCCCTTTTAGGGGTTTAATGCCCACATGATTACCATCATATAACTATCTTTGATTCGACAAATCACTGGACCATTCGTGATTTATCGCAAAGTCAATCGTTAATTACGACGGATTGACTTTTAGGCTAAAACTATGGAAAAATGAAACCACAAAGGGTTAGGCAACTTACAGAAGCTTGGTGCACGACTAAGGATGATAGAAGAATGCTTGGAAGCTCCAGAGATGATCAAGAGAGCAGGTTTTGAGGTGTGTTTCACTTATGCACAATGCCTTGCCTTTTATAGTGAAAAATGGGGCTTAGGATCATTACACATCAACCTACAAGGCATCATGGATGTTCAGCAGGTGGCCTTGGGTGCTAGGGGCATGTAGAGGGCGCCCATGCTTTATTAATTGCTCAAATGATCGTTCACAAGCTCAAACAGCAAGTCTGTCCAAGTATTCTGCATCTGGGACTCGTACGCGGCCCGCATTAGATTCAGGCTACATGCACGCGGGCCGCCTGAATCTTCATGTCAGGAAACGTATCCACAGGTGGCTCGCGGCCCGCATTAACTTGCTTGTTTCACTCAGGCGGGCCGCCTGAGGCCTGAATTTCAAGATTTTCAAATATTTTGTAATGATTAACTTGACCTTTTGGTTTCGAAGGGGTAACTTTGCGATTTGGCCCTCGATTATTTACAATGAAGGGCCTCGTGCCTTTTACCCGTATTGTTAAGTCCTCGGTTAGTTTAATTACTATTCGAAAAGCCTTAACTTTTATTGTTGACGCTTTTAACCCCTCTCATACGAATTTGATCATAACTTTCTCGTTTTAAAATGGAACTTCGCGAAATTTATCTCGTATATTCTAGTGAGCGTATTTTACTGTTACAAAGCCTCGGGTTCGTCAAAGGGTCACTCAGAGGTATAATTAAACATGTTGACACAGTTAACCCCTGTAGCTTGTAATCTCTCACTTTCTTCCGCGTTTCGCTCCGTACGATCCATGATTTATTCGTTTGAAGGTACGAGCATCGTTTAGGGTTACTATACAGTATATTTACCCTTTGTTGACATTTATAACCCTCGCATTTACATACTTTCAAGGTTTGTCAACTTTAGTCCTTTATTTAATATTTAATGCCACGTGTAAACTCATGACACGTGTTAACACATTATTGGACACAAAATTTCGAGGTGTTACATCCTCACCCCCTTAAAATAAATCTCGACCCGAGATTTACTCAAACAAATAAGGGTATTTTTCTTTCATCGTGGATTCAACCTCCCACGTGAATTCGGGACCTCTACGGGCATCCCACTTGACCTTAACAATCGGTACATGCTTCCTTCGAAGCTTCTTCACCTGTCGATCTTCAATCGACAAAGGTTTTTCCACAAATTTTAAGCTCTCATCTATATGCACATCTGTGTGTGGTATCACCAGTGATTCGTCAGGGAAGCACTTTTTCAGATTGCAGATGTGGAACACATTGTGAATTCCATTGAGCTCCTCCGTAAGTTTAACTTATAGGCAACTGACCCGACACGTTCAATAACCTCGAAAGGTCCTATGTATCTCGGGCTTAGTTTGCCTTTCTTACCGAAACGCATCACCCCCTTCCAGGGTGATACTTACGCTTTGGGTGTGCGTAACTCTTCTGCCTATCTCGGGCAGCTTTGAGACGGTCTCGAATCTGGACAATCTTGTCCGTTGTTTCGAAGACTATCTCTGGTCCTGATAATTGGACATCTCCAACTTCCGCCCAACAAACAGGCGATCTACACTTTCTACCGTATAATGCCTCGAAAGGCGTAGCCTTAATGCTGGTATGGTAGCTATTGTTGTAGGAGAACTCGATTAATGGTAGGTTCTTATCCCAACTTCCACCCAAATCGATAGCACATGCACGTAGCATGTCTTCCAACGTGTGAATAGTACGCTCACTCTGACCGTCTGTCTGAGGATGGTAAGCCGTACTAAAATTCAAACGTGTGCCCAAAGATTGCTGGAAGCTTTTCCAGAAATGAGACGTGTATCTAGTATTTCGGTCTGAGATAATAGACACAGGTATGCCATGTAAGGCTACAATCTTATCAACGTATAACTGGGCTAACATGTCGGAGCTATAAGTCTCCTTGATGGGTAAGAAATGAGCTGACTTAGTCAGTCTATCGACTATAACCCATATTGTGTCATTTCCTTTTCTTGTCTTGGGTAACTTGGTAATAAAATCCATAGTTACACATTCCCACTTCCATTCTGGAAGTTCAGGCTGTTGTAGCAAGCCTGACGACTTTTGATGTTTAGCTTTGACTTGCACACAAGTCAAGCATTTGGCTACATAAGCGACTACAGACTTTTTCAAGCCTATCCACCAATAATTTGCCTTTAGATCCTGATACATCTTATCATCTCCCGGGTGAACAGAATATTTGGAACTATGGGCTTCCTGGAGGATGACATCTCGTAGTCCTCCATAAATTGGAACCCATATTCGTCCATTCAATCGTAAAATTCCGTCCTTGCTAAGAGTTAACTGCTCCTCAGTCACCCCTAGCTTTTCTTTAGGATAGTTAGCTTCCAACACAGCTTCTTGCTGTGCAGCTAACAACCTTTCAATCAAATTATTCTTCACTTCAATGCTCTTGGCATTGATTCGGATGGGTTTCACCATTTCCTTTCTACTCAGGGCATCAGCGACTACATTCGCCTTGCCGGGATGATATCTGATTTCACAATCATAATCATTTAAAGTCTCCATCCAACGACGTTGCCTCATGTTTAGCTCCTTCTGATTAAACAGATGTTGGAGGCTCTTATGATCCGAATAGATCACAAACTTGATACCATATAGATAATGCCTCCACAGTTTTAGTGCGAACACAACGGCACCCAGCTCCAAGTCATGGGTGGTGTAATTCTTCTCATGCACCTTTAACTGTCTCGAAGCATATGCAATAACCTTGCCTTTCTGCATGAGCACACATCCCATGCCAATGTGTGATGCGTCGCAGTAAACTACGAACTCTTCGGTACCTTCAGGTAATGTCAGCACAGGAGCGTTGCTCAATTTCTGCTTCAGAATATCAAAGGACTCTTGCTGCTTAGGGCCCCAAACAAATTTTATCTTCTTCTTGGTCAGGGAAGTTAAGGGCGCAGCAATCCTTGAAAAATTTTCAATGAAACGCCTGTAATATCCTGCTAACCCCAGGAAACTACGAATCTCTGTAGGCGTCTTTGGCTCTTGCCAATTCATGACAGCTTCAACTTTAGCGGGATCCACTTGGATACCACGCTCGCTGACAACATGACCTAAGAATTGGACTTCTCGAAGCCAAAATTCTCACTTAGAGAATTTGGCATAGAGTTTCTCATGATGTAGAAGTTTGAGAATACAGCGAAGGTGTTTCTCATGGTCAGCTCGGTTCATCGAGTAGATAAGAATGTCGTCGATGAAAACTATGACGAATTTGTCCAAGTACGGCTTGCAGACGCGATTCATGAGATCCATGAACGCAGCCGGTGCATTAGTGAGCCCAAAAGGCATCACTAGGAACTCGTAGTGACCGTAACGAGTCCTAAATGCGGTTTTATGTACGTCTTCATCTCTAACTTTCAGTTGATGGTAGCCTGACCTCAAATCGATCTTCGATAAATAACTTGCCCCTTGTAACTGATCGAACAAATCGTCGATCCTCGGCAAGGGATATCTATTCTTTATCATGACTTTATTAAGCTCGCGATAATCGATGCACAAACGCATCTGATGTGCGTGAAGTGTGTTATATTTTTGATGTATATTTAAGCCCCTTTTACACTTTTAGCCAAGTTTTAAATTTATAAAACACGATATTTACTAACACTAAACACACATATGGGCAAGTGCACCCATCGTAGACGTAGTATAGTGTTGGTAAGATACCGAGGTCGTCCAAGGACACAAGAGCTTTTAATACCGGTTTATCCTCAACGTCTAACCAAATCAAAAAGTGAGAAAAATGTTTAAACTAAGAAAAATAAAAACTAACTAAATGCTGAAAAATAAAATAAAAACATATAGACAAGATGAATCACTTGGATCCGACACGTGTATTAGTATAACCTTTGATTATTTTTGCACTTTTGCACTTGTTTAAGAGATTATCTTAGTTATTGTAGTAGGCCCCTCTTTTGAAGGCGACGTTACCCTCAACCCAGTAGTTTGAGTCAGCAAGGATACAATCCTAAAGGGTCGGATTATTGAAAGATAATGAATTAAGTTATTAATGCAAATTGTGGTAGGCCCCGCTTTTGGCGGTGACGTTACCCTCGGCTAAGTAGTCTGAGTCAGCAGGGATACAGTCCTAAATAGCCGGGTTATAGTATTAATAGTAGTTAACTTATGAGGGGGTCAAAGAGTTTGGATCCCCGCCATCCAATACCTATGGGCATTGAAGGAGATCCTACTAAATTTGACCCAGGTCCCAAGCAGGACCTCTAAACGCTGAACAAGGGCAAGACCCTTACCAAACCGTTCCCTTAACCCCCGACCAGGTAGCCAACATACCTCCATATAGACCGTGGAGATATGAATGGTGAAAATCTTTTATTTTATATAGACAGTAAAATAATGCCAAGACACCACGGACAAACGATAAGGAAAGATCACCTTCAACATAAGTAACTAGTTGTTAAAGTCATTAATACAAAACCAAATAAAAAGTGCAAAAGATTAAAAATAAAAAGTATTATACTAAACACTTGTCTTCACCAAGTGATGTAAGAGACTTAGGCAAACATGGCCTTGATTGTGTGGTGATAAGCTAGTAGGAACATGCTTAATAGAGGAAGGTGATTTTTGTGTGGTGATAAGCTAGTAGGAACATGCTTAATAGACTTGTACCTCGAACCTTAAATATGATGCCTACCAAGTGTTTGATGAAATGCGTGAAAGATGAATGTATATGAAAATAGTAGAAAGAATTGATAAACTAAGTGAAAGAATGAATGTTCTAATGTAGGCGTGAAAGAAGAAGGTACAAGCACTAAGCAAGCGGAAGGAGCACGAGATCGAGGTATGTTTCGTTTTATACGAATCTTTATTATATTTCCCATTTATATTAAATTTAATGTAAAGCTATCCTTGTATAACGAACGTGACAATGTAGTAAGTAAGCGACAAATCCCTTGTGGATTTGGGTATGTTAACGAAAGTAATGTTGAGTTATGCTAAACCCAATTTCACGGGTTGAAGGTGTATGCTTAACTCTCTACGAGAGTGTTTATGCTAAACCCAATTTCACGGGTTGAATGTGTATGCCTAACTCTCTACGAGAGTGTCTATGCTAAACCCAATTCTATGGGTCGAACGGTATGCTTAACTCTCTACGAGAGTGTTTATGCTAAACCCAATTACACGGGTCGAATGTGTATGTCAAACTCTCTACGAGAGTGGTTATGCCTAACCCAATTATTGGGTTGTTGTATGCTTAAGAGTAAGAAGGTTTTATATGGAAAAAGCTAAAACGTAAGGTTATGATTTTCTATGGCGATCACTAACTTTTTAAATTGTGGATGTCAATGTAGGTAAAGCACCTCTATAGGCGATATGGAGATATGGAACGAGCACATGTTCAAGCCTTATAATACCAAGCGCTTCCGCAACTTATATGCATGCTTTTGGGTTCTTGTTTTGTTACTTGGTTAAACTTTGTTGAATTGTTTTAGGTTTGAAAATTTGTTATTTTCGTTGGAATGGTTTTATGTAAAATGGGTCGTATGTAAACGTTGTATGTTATGTCAAAACAGGGGGTATGTCCGTTTTGCAAACGGGTCATGCCCAATTTTTGTAAAAATTTCTTTAAGTGTTTAAGTGGTATTTTAATTGTCCGAAAAATCTTGTTTATATAAGTAAACTATTATTTTGGAAAAAGCGGTCCTTACAACGATGGACAATGGATGATGGTGGTGGATGATGGTGTTATGGTGGTGGTGGGTGGTGGATGAGGTGTGAGAGAGGTGGTGTGCCAAGGGATGAGAGAGAATGAAGCCAAGCTCCTCTATTTATAGGCTGAACAGAAGGCTAGACACGGCCCCGTGTCCGCTGGACACGGCCCCGTGCCCGTCTGACATTCTCTCACTTCATTAATTGTAATTGCGAATTACAATTAATGCGCCTGCTGTACTTTCACCACGCCCCCGTGCTCGCTGGACACGGCCCCGTGGTGGGCAATGGAAGCTTCTACTGGTTTGTCTTTTCTACTGCTTCCTGGGCACGCCCCCGTGTTCGCTGGACACGGGGCGTGTTCAGACTCTGTTTCTTCTCCTTTGCCTTGGGAGGTGCCGTTGAGGGTCCGGGCAGTCCACTTTTGTTCCTTTTCTTGTATTTTATGGTAGAATTAGTTGTCTTTTTGCTTCTTTTGTGTTTTTGAGCTCATTTCATCCTGAAAATACAAAAGGAAGACAAAAACACTCTTTTTCCAACATTAGTACTTAAAAAGGGTTAGTTTTATGCCTTAATTGATGTGATTTATATGTTGCATTTTACACACATCAGCATCGATCCGTCCTTCTTCTTTACAAACAGGACAGGTGCTCCCCAGGGAGACGAACTAGGTTTGATGAAACCTTTAGCTAGCAGTTCATCCAGCTGGGTCCTCAACTCCTTCATTTCGGTTGGTGCTAGCCTGTAAGGTGCTCTAGCAATAGGTGCTGCTCCAGGGATGATATCGATCCTGAATTCCACTTGCCTATCTGGTGGCAAACCAGGTAGGTCTTCAGGGAAAACTTCTGGATATTCCGAAATGACGGGAATGTCTTCTATCTTCGGTTTAGGCTCTTCAATGATCACCTGTGCCATGTAGATGACACAACCCTTCTTTAGACATTTTGAAGCCTTGAGCATAGTCACTTGATCAGGCAATCCGTACTGGGTATCCCCCCGAATGGTAAGCGATTCACCAGACGGAGTCTTTATCACCACTTGCTTTCTGTTGCAGACGATTTGAGCCTGGTTGTGAGATAACCAGTCCATACCCAATACTAGGTCAAAACCGGCCAATTTAAAGGGAAGTAGAGATAGAGGAAAAGAGTGGTTCTTAATGGATATCACACATCCATCTAACACAGTGGAGACGGTTTCTATGGTGCCATCTGCTAGCTCTACCTCGTAATTCACATTTAAGGTTTTGACAGGCATATTCAGCAATTTGCAAAATTTATGATCTACGAAAGACTTATCAGCGCCCGAATCAAAAAGTACTCTTGCAAAGATATCATTTACGAGAAAAGTACCCGTGATCACGTTATCATCTAGCACTGCTTCTTTCGCCTCCATCCTGAAGACTCTTGCATTGGTCTTCTTGGCCTCTTCAGGCTTCTTGGCATATTTAGGGCAGTTGCTTTTAATGTGCCCCTTCTCGTTGCAGTTATAGCAAGTTGCATCCTTTATCTTTTTACAATCCACGGTCTTGTGGTCCTTGGATTTGCATAACCCGCAAGCATACGACTTCGATTGAGTCTGCGAGTTTGATTCGAGTCTACACTTTCCAAAGTGATGTCTCTTGCAGTTCTTGCACTTGGGCTTCTCACCAGACTGTTGCCCATCCTTCCTTGACTCCGACCCTCTCTTGTTATCACCGTTTCCACGGTGTTTCTTGCCCGACCTCCGTGAAGTATCATCTTCACGCTTTCTCTTCTCAGCTTCTTTGTTCCTCAGCGATCTTTGTCGGACCGCATCCAGAGTGAGGGACAAAGAAATGTCAGCTACAGATCTGAAGGTCGCTGGCCGAGAGGCCTTCACGCTTGCCTTTATTTTGGGGGCTAACCCACCGATAAAACGAGCTATTCTTTTTGGCTCCGGGGTTACCAGATACGGAACCAACCGGGACATCGTGTTGAAGCTCGTGAGGTAAGCTTGACAGTCAAGGTTCGTCATCACTAATGACAGGAAGTCAGTCTCTATCTTTTCAACCTCATGTTGAGGGCAGTAATTCTCTTTGATGAGAGAAATGAGCTCAGTCTCTATCTTTTCAGACTCTGTTTCTTCTCCTTTGCCTTGGGAGGTGCCGTTGAGGGTCCGGGCAGTCCACTTTTGTTCCTTTTCTTGTATTTTATGGTAGAATTAGTTGTCTTTTTGCTTCTTTTGTGTTTTTGAGCTCATTTCATCCTGAAAATACAAAAGGAAGACAAAAACACTCTTTTTCCAACATTAGTACTTAAAAAGGGTTAGTTTTATGCCTTAATTGATGTGATTTATATGTTGCATTTTACACACATCAAATACCCCCACACTTGAACTTTTGCTTGTCCTCAAGCAAAACTCTTTAAATGTGGCTTACACTCCCAAATGGAATAGGTAGAAGAGAAGTTTTTTAGCTTGTCCTAGAGTGTCGGGAATCCAAGGTTTTTATAGGTTTTATTTTTATTTATTTACAATCCTATTCGTTATGATTTATTTTGAACGTTTCATAAGATGAATTACTTATTTGGGCATAGCATGCCTTATTAAAATTCCATTTATATACAAGTTCACATACCTCACGGGAGATCACTCAACACTCGGCCGAAGGTGTATATTTTTAGTGAATCACTCGAGAGCGGCACGGAACTCACGTCTTCCATAGGCTTGCCAAGCAATCAATCCTCCTCCTTTTTAACTTTTTACCTTTGTAAATATCAAGAGGACTTTTTGGGTGAAGGCTTGGGTTTAAAGGTGGGTGGTTGGTTAGTGGTTAGTAAAAAGGGCGAAAATCGTAACAAGCATCGGTTTTCGTGAAGTACCTTGTTTTTAGTGACTTTTTATTTTGAAGTATTTCTCCAAACAAGCTTTTATAGCTTTTGTTTGTTTTTGACTTCATCATCATCATTTTTTTTTTCAATCGTCACATAAAAAGGTGAGTTTACGAAAAAACGAACTTGTTACTAAAAAAAAAAATAAAAAGGTTTTTTGGTGGGTAAAAAGGGTTTTGGGGTAATGAAATGAAAGGTTTAGGCTCAAAGGGGCTATCTAGGGGGATTTTGGGTAGGTAAAAAAAAATGAAAAATAATGGTTTTGAAAGAAAAAATGGTTAGTCCTAATGCCTCCATCATTTACTTACTTGGGTTTAAGTTGGTAAGGACCGGGAATGTATCGTCGTGGCAAGTTCTAGATTTGTAGGGACCGAGCGGCTATTCACACAAGAAACGAAAAATGAGCATTTAATCTAAATATGTGTATTTTTGTGCTCAATAAAGGCTCAAAACTCACTTTTGTGGGAATGGGTTTTTAATGTGACCAAGCATATATAATCGAATTTTTAACTAGACTTGTTATACCGTTTCATAATTTTCTTATGTTGGTTCTTTTTTTTATCACGACGCTATCGGTTGTAAACTTGTAAAAATATAACCTTTTTAGAACTTGTTATTCCCAACTTAAACTAAGACAAGTAAATAAAAAAAATGAAAAAGTTTTTGAAAAAATTTGGGGTGTTTAGCGGTTCCAATAGAGTTTTGTGTAAGGCTTGTGTTTAGGATTTTGCAAAATTTCAAGGGTTTTAGCATCCCCCCCCACACTTAAATTACACATTGTCCTCAATGTGTCCAAAAATAATGTTTTTGGTTGATTAGAATGTATAAAAGTGGGTTAAAAAGCAAAGATTTATGTTACTGGCATCCTTGACACGGCCCCGTGTTGACCGGGCACGGCCCCGTGGTCAAGTGCCAGTAACAAAAATTACAGAATTGAAACAGAAGCCTGGACACGGGGGCGTGTCCGCTGAACACGGCCCGTGTCTAGTTACCTGAACTGGGTGATTTTCTGCAGGGGCTCAGCACGGGGCCGTGTTGGTTGGGCACGGCCCGTGTTGAGCCTTCTGTGATGGAGATTTTTGTCGGGTTGCTCTGTTCTTCGTGCATGGTTCCATTTTTCTTGTTCCCTTTTTCATCCATTACCACCATGAGTGTGTTTTATTCTGCAAAAACTAAAAGATTAAACTAAACTAAACTAAGGATAGATCCGCGGAATGCCTCCGTGGTGCGCCACGTTTATAAGGGTCCTTGGCTAGACCCGATTCCTGGTTATATATCTTCTGAGTGGAGTGCCTTGCTTCCCAAGTTACACCGTCGGAGAGCGGCATCCAAGCTTGAATCAATAACCTTCATGTAATTGACTGGGTCGTCGTCCTCTATTTTCTTCCCAACTCCGAACTTCACCTCATCGTCCCCATACCTCAAAGTCAGTGTCCCGTCATTCATGTCTACCACTGCTTGTGCTGTGGCAAGGAAGGGTCTCCCTAGGATAAGGGGGACCTCGGTGTCTTCCTCCATGTCGAGTATGACAAAGTCAACTGGATAAACGAATCTGCTTACCCTTACCAAGACATTCTCGATGACACCTTGTGGGAACTTGACTGATCGATCAGCGAGTTGTATGCTTATTTTTGTAGGGCTCGTGGTTCCCAAGCCAAGCCTTTTGAACATTGATGAGGGCATGAGGTTAATGCTAGCCCCTAAGTCGGCCAAGGCATTGCGAACGGGTGATTCCCCTATTGAGCATGGAATCGTGAAACTTCCGGGATCGATTTTCTTTTGGGGTAGTTTATTGAGTACGAGGGCAGAGCATTCTTCGCCTAAATTAACTAATTGCAAATTTTCAATTTTCTTTTTATGTGTAAGGAAGTCCCTCATAAATTTAGAATATTTGGGCATTTGGGTTAGGACTTCGATAAAAGGAATATTGACATGCAATTGTTTTAACAGACTTTCGAATTTTGCGAACTGCTCATTGGTCTTTTGACGAATTAACCTACCGGGGTACGGAACTCGAGGAGCCTTGGTAGGCTCTGGTGATGGGGGAGAGTTCTTTTCCTGCAGATGTGTTGGCATTGTTTCTTCCGTTGGTGGAGGTACTTCTGCAGGTCCTACGGTGCGGTTTCGTAGTGTGATGAGGTGAACTTGCGCCTTTGGGTTTGTTTCGGTATTGCTAGGTAATGCGCCTTGCGGTCTCTCGGAAAAATTTTGTGCTAGTTGATTTATTTGTTTTTCTATGTTTTGAATGCTAGCTTGTTAATTCCTAAAATTAGATTCTAATTGTAGAAATCTTTCCGAGTTTTTCTTATCAGTGTCAGAGACGAGGCGAGATATAGTATCTTCGAGCCTTTCTCGTCCACCTTGTTGTTGAGTGAAATTTTGTGACTCATTTCTTGATTGCTGAAAGTTTGTTCGTTGGGTTTGTTGGTTACTACTATTGCCGGTTTCCCTCCAACCAAGGTTTGGGTGATTTCGCCATCCTTGGTTGTAAGTTCCCGTTGGAGGACCCGACGGCCTAGGTCTATTATCAATGTAGTTTACCATTTCTTGTTGATCGTCCGTTTCTTTCATGCAACTCCAATTTTCATGTGACCCACCACACCCTTCACAAGCCATAACCGAGACTGTTTTTGTCATTTCTAATTTTTTTATTTTTGAAGAAAGGGCCTCGATTTGGGCTTGTAAAGAGGTGCTTTCGTCGACCTTATGGGCGCCCGGGGCAATAGACTTATTTCCCCGGGGAGTGTGCCATTGAAAATTGGTTTGAGCAATTTCCTCAATCTGATTATATATTTCGTGTGGGCGTCGATTACCTAAAAGTTCCCCGGAGCTAGAATCAAGTGTCTGCCTAGTGTGTGGCAACAATCCATTGTAGAAAGTGGATACTTGTTGCCATATTGCTAGGCCGTGATGGGGACACTTGCGTAATAGCTCCTTGAACCTTTCCCAAGTTTCATATAAGGATTCCCCGTCCTCTTGTGAGTATGTATTAATTTCAGCCATTAATTTAGCAGTTTTAGAAGGAGGGAAATACTTATATAGAAACTTTTGGGCTAGTTCATCCCAGGTGTTTACCGATCCAGCTGGGAGGGTGTTGAGCCAAGCTTTTGCTCGGTCCTTTAGTGAGAATGGAAACATACGGAGGCGGATGGCGTCGTTTGATGCTCCATTGATCCGAAAGGTATCACATATTTCTAAGAAATTAGTTATATGTAGATGAGGATCCTCGTCCGCAAGCCCGTGGAAGGTTGCGGAGTTTTGGAGCATTTGTATCAAATGCGGTCGAAGTTCGAAGTTATTGGCTTCGACATTCGGAGCATTGATAGCGGCGCCTAGATTACCTACGGTGGGCCGTAGATAATCCATAAGGGTACGTTGGTCCGCCATTGGGGGTGGATCACCCGAAACCTTCTCTTGGTTTTTGGCTTTTAACCTTTTTCTGAGAAAGCGTTCGGGTTCTTCTAGTGGTTCCTTTATGTCTTTATTGGAACTGGAGCTCATACACTACGTAAGGATGGCGTTGGGTTCCAAGTCCTGCAATAAAAACAGAAAAGAATGTAGGTCAGAAGGTTCACCACGGCCCCGTGTTGAGTGAACACGGCCCCGTGGTCGGAATTACAGTGATTGTTTTTCAGATCCCAGTTACTGGAAGTTGGACACGGCCCCGTGTTGCACCGGCACGGCCCCGTGGTCAGCCTTCTGTAACTTGAAAAAAACAAAAACTGCCAGTAACGTTGCTGAGCACGGCCCGTGTCCGACCAGGCACGACCCCGTGCTGAGCTCTGCAGAAGCTAAAAATCAAAAAAATCCTAAAAAAAATCAAAGAAAAAATAAAAATATGATTAGGCCGTTGATTCCTAACTTTCTTAAAATCCTTGTGTCCCCGGCAACGGCGCCAAAAACTTGATGTGCGTGAAGTGTGTTATATTTTTGATGTATATTTAAGCCGCTTTTACACTTTTAGCCAAGTTTTAAATTTATAAAACACGATATTTACTAACACTAAACACACATATGGGCAAGTGCACCCATCGTAGACGTAGTATAGTGTTGGTAAGATACCGAGGTCGTCCAAGGACACAAGAGCTTTTAATACCGGTTTATCCTCAACGTCTAACCAAATCAAAAAGTGAGAAAAATGTTTAAACTAAGAAAAATAAAAACTAACTAAATGCTGAAAAATAAAATAAAAACAGATAGACAAGATGAATCACTTGGATCCGACACGTGTATTAGTATAACCTTTGATTATTTTTGCACTTTTGCACTTGTTTAAGAGATTATCTTAGTTATTGTAGTAGGCCCCTCTTTTGAAGGCGACGTTACCCTCAACCCAGTAGTTTGAGTCAGTAAGGATACAATCCTAAAGGGTCGGATTATTGAAAGATAATGAATTAAGTTATTAATGCAAATTGTGGTAGGCCCCGCTTTTGGCGGTGACGTTACCCTCGGCTAAGTAGTCTGAGTCAGCAGGGATACAGTCCTAAATAGCCGGGTTATAGTATTAATAGTAGTTAACTTATGAGGGGGTCAAAGAGTTTGGATCCCCGCCATCCAATACCTATGGGCATTGAAGGAGATCCTACTAAATTTGACCCAGGTCCCAAGCAGGACCTCTAAACGCTGAACAAGGGCAAGACCCTTACCAAACCGTTCCCTTAACCCCCGACCAGGTAGCCAACATACCTCCATATAGACCGTGGAGATATAAATGGTGAAAATCTTTTATTTTATATAGACAGTAAAATAATGCCAAGACACCACGGACAAACGATAAGGAAAGATCACCTTCAACATAAGTAACTAGTTATTAAAGTCATTAATACAAAACCAAATAAAAAGTGCAAAAGATTAAAAATAAAAAGTATTATACTAAACACTTGTCTTCACCAAGTGATGTAAGAGACTTAGGCAAACATGGCCTTGATTGTCAAGAACTCTTACGATCAATCTTGGATCCCGAGACGACTCACACACTCTACGATTGTAACGCCCCAAAAATGTTAGCAAGAAAATAAATATACAAAATAAATAAAGAATGTAACTTGGTTAATGAAACATGACTAAATGGTAGCTAATTAAGTGATAAAGTCTAACTTAAAACATATTATCAAAGTAGGAGGACTAAAGTGCAAATATTAAACAAATAGGGATTTAATTAGTAAAGGAAAAGAAAAACACCATGTCTGGTGTTGGGATCGATCGAACAAGGGCAGGGAGAGGGTGAATAACCCTAAACTCAAGAAATCAAGAATTGAAGCTAAAATCTCAAGGAAAATTCGATGCATGAGCCCTTCTTTGCGAAAATCTAACCCTAATTATTGAAGTGGTAAGTTTAATTTGCTGAATTTGTGAATGGTTGAAAAGGGGGTAAAACCCAATCTCGATTCCTTGTGTAAATTGTGATAAATCTGAGTTAAAACTTGCTTTTAGAACAAGAATCATGCTTGAATTTAGGATTGTATGAAAAATGTAGTGAAAACCCACTTTGTAAAGATCATGTTACTAATAGGAGGTTCATAAGGAATACGATCATGTTTCAGTTGATATGTGAAATTGTTGTGATGCTTGAATGCTAGATAAACTGAATTTAGAATGGGAATTATGTGAATTTAGAGGAAGGTGATTTTTGTGTGGTGATAAGCTAGTAGGAACATGCTTAATAGACTTGTACCTCGAACCTTAAATATGATGCCTACCAAGTGTTTGATGAAATGCGTGAAAGATGAATGTATATGAAAATAGTAGAAAGAATTGATAAACTAAGTGAAAGAATGAATGTTCTAATGTAGGCGTGAAAGAAGAAGGTACAAGCACTAAGCAAGCGGAAGGAGCACGAGATCGAGGTATGTTTCGTTTTATACGAATCTTTATTATATT
The DNA here is from genome assembly GCF_002127325.2 of Helianthus annuus. Lineage (NCBI taxonomy): Eukaryota > Viridiplantae > Streptophyta > Magnoliopsida > Asterales > Asteraceae > Helianthus > Helianthus annuus. Next base: position 169,067,617 of record NC_035447.2, on the reverse strand, counting down.
TCCCATTTATATTAAATTTAATGTAAAGCTATCCTTGTATAACGAACGTGACAATGTAGTAAGTAAGCGACAAATCCCTTGTGGATTTGGGTATGTTAACGAAAGTAATGTTGAGTTATGCTAAACCCAATTTCACGGGTTGAAGGTGTATGCTTAACTCTCTACGAGAGTGTTTATGCTAAACCCAATTTCACGGGTTGAATGTGTATGCCTAACTCTCTACGAGAGTGTCTATGCTAAACCCAATTCTATGGGTCGAACGGTATGCTTAACTCTCTACGAGAGTGTTTATGCTAAACCCAATTACACGGGTCGAATGTGTATGTCAAACTCTCTACGAGAGTGGTTATGCCTAACCCAATTATTGGGTTGTTGTATGCTTAAGAGTAAGAAGGTTTTATATGGAAAAAGCTAAAACGTAAGGTTATGATTTTCTATGGCGATCACTAACTTTTTAAATTGTGGATGTCAATGTAGGTAAAGCACCTCTATAGGCGATATGGAGATATGGAACGAGCACATGTTCAAGCCTTATAATACCAAGCGCTTCCGCAACTTATATGCATGCTTTTGGGTTCTTGTTTTGTTACTTGGTTAAACTTTGTTGAATTGTTTTAGGTTTGAAAATTTGTTATTTTCGTTGGAATGGTTTTATGTAAAATGGGTCGTATGTAAACGTTGTATGTTATGTCAAAACAGGGGGTATGTCCGTTTTGCAAACGGGTCATGCCCAATTTTTGTAAAAATTTCTTTAAGTGTTTAAGTGGTATTTTAATTGTCCGAAAAATCTTGTTTATATAAGTAAACTATTATTTTGGAAAAAGCGGTCCTTACAAGTTGGTATCAGAGCCAAGGTTTGAGAGATTCGGCAAGAGTCTTAGTGTCCGAACTCAAACCAATGGCTCGTGCAAATGTGCTCGCTCCAAGATCGCCAAGGAGGTAAAATTTTTTAAACGTTTGTTTAATATGTTCATGTATTATGCGCTACGGTTAAAGAATTGAGGTTTATTATGTTGAGAAATGTTAAGATGGGTTAAATGAGAAATACCGGGACCCGGGAAGCTGAAAACAGACCCGGAAAACAGTCGGAACAGCCAAGAAACTGAGCTGCAGCGGATAAGCAAACGGCTGGCCGTCGCCGACGGCCAGACACCCGTCGCCGACGCTATACCCTCACCCGACGCCTTAACACCCTGCCGACGGGTGATTTTGTCCGACGGCCATTATACGAACCCGTCGCCGACGGGCACATAGCCGTCGCTGACGGCTTACCCAATGCCGAAACGCTGAATTGTTTGCTTTTCATGTTTTGTGTTACCGGTTTGTTTGAAAGCTTATTTCTTGGCTACGTTGTGTCCATATAAGGTTTAACAAGTGTGTGTAATCACTATTAGCGAACACAACGAGAATGGATTCGTAAGAATCAAAAGAAACGAAGCAAATGAGATGAAATGGATTAAATGAATGATGATTAATGATTAAAGATATGCTGAATGATTAAATTGTATTAAACGAAATATTAACATTGTGTAGATGGCTGATGCAAGAAATATTAACGATGATAATGATGATAACAATGATGTGGCTAGACAAGAAGCATTCGAGAACAGAGTTACAGAAGTAGCGGAAGGGGTTATACAAGCCAATCTTCCACGGTTGGCTCAAGAAGTAGAAAGCCGAGTTCTGGGGGTTGTGGATGCTATGATGACTAGTAAGTTCGAAGAGTTGAAGGAATTAATCGAAGGATCCAAGAGTAGAGGTAAGGAACGAAGGTGCACTTACAAGGATTTTATGGCATGCCATCCGATGACGTATGACGGTAAAATTGACCCAGTCGAATGTCAAAGATGGGTCTCGAATATAGAGGCGGTGTTTATACGAAGCCGGTGCGATAAGGAGGACCAAGTGATGTTCGCTACCGGTTTACTAACCCATCAAGCGAAAGATTGGTGGGATGCGCACAGCAAGGAAATAGGCGACGATAGGCTGCAAGCTATGACTTGGCAAGAGTTCAAGGGGCCCTTCATGAGATATCATTGTCCTCAGTCGGCGATCGACAAGATTCAGGAGGATTTCTTACGCCTCCGGCAGAAAAACGAATCAGTGAATGAAATAGCAAACAATTTTATGGATAAGATGAAGTTCTGTGGGGAATTGGCAACAACCGAGAGGATGAAGATAAGTCGTTTTTATGGCGTGTTAAAGGCAGAAATTAGAGAGTTCATCACTCCCTCAAAATGTGAAACTCTTGAGGAGCTCATCGATTTAGCACGAGATAGGGAGATCGAGATTAAAAGACAAGAAGAGCGAGGTGAAAAGAGACCGAGTGAAAAGGGTGCAAGTTTCAGCCCATCTAAAAAGGGGAAGTTTCAGGATCAAGGAAGGAAGGGCAAGTCGAAAGGTGGAATTACACCTTGTAAGACGTGTGGGAAGCTCCATACCGGAGAATGTTTGCTAGGCAAAAAGGGGTGCTTCAAATGCGGGAAGGAGGGGCATTCATCTTATCAATGCCCGAACAACCCAAAGACTTGTTTCAACTGTTTTGAAAGGGGGCATATCAAGTCGGAATGCCCGAAGCTTCAGCAAGAAACAAAGAAAGAAGATAAGAAACAAGAGAGTTCTAAGGCGAAGGGGAGAATGTTTCAAATCACATCGGAAGAAGCCAAATCCCAGCCGAATGTGGTTTCAGGTATCTTTTTAATAAACTCAATGCCGGTTTATGTATTGTTTGATACCGGGGCCACTATGTCATTTATCTCTAGTGAAATCGTACAACATCCTTCCTTTAAGATTGAACGGATGTCGATGCCCTTAGAAGTAGAGATAGCCGATAGTAAAAATTATTTGTTGCATGAAATATGTAAAAATTGTAAATTAACCATTGAGGATGAGGAGTTTGCTATCGATCTTATACCCATGATTTTGGGAGAATTTAAGGTAATAGTGGGTATGGATTGATGTCCCAAAACCACGCGGAGATAAATTGTGAAACCAAAACCATACATCTCCGAGCCCCAAGTGGAAGACGATTAAATGTACAAGGCGAAAGAAAGATGGAAGCGAAGCTATGTACTCTCGTTCAAGCCACTAAGTACGTGCTCAATGGGAGTAGAGCATACTTAGCTTACGTAGTAAATACTCAACAAAGCTTCCCAAAGTTTGAAGATGTTGAAGTTGTGAACGAATTTCCGGATGTATTCCCGGAGGAATTGCCGGGACTCCCTCCCGAGCGAGAAGTGGAGTTCAATATCCAATTGAATCCGGATGCGAAACCGGTCGCGAAGGCTCCCTATAGATTAGCTCCCACGGAAATGCGGGAATTAATGACACAAATACAAGACCTCCTAGACAAAGGCTTTATACGCCCAAGTGTGTCGCCTTGGGGAGCGCCCGTCTTATTTGTTAAGAAGAAAGACGGGTCGATGCGCATGTGCATCGACTATAGGGAGTTAAATAAGCTAACCATAAAGAACCGCTACCCTTTACCTAGAATTGACGACCTTTTCGATCAGTTACAAGGGGCGAGTTGGTTCTCCAAGATAGATCTGCGATCGGGGTACCATCAGGTTAGAGTACGAGAAGAAGACATTCCAAAGACCGCATTTAGAACCCGTTACGGACATTATGAGTTTTTAGTAATGTCTTTCGGGTTAACTAATGCGCCGGCGGCATTTATGGACCTTATGAACCGTGTATGCCGACCCATGTTGGATAGATCGGTAATTGTATTCATAGATGACATTTTGGTTTATTCACGAAGCAAAGACGAACATGCTGTACATTTGCGTGAAGTACTTGAAACTCTCCGTAAGGAGAAGCTCTACGCAAAATTTTCAAAGTGTGCCTTTTGGCTTAGGGAGGTACAGTTTCTGGGGCACGTGATAAATGCGGAGGGTGTTATGGTTGATCCTTCAAAGATCGATGCTGTAATGAAGTGGGTTCCTCCGAAAAATCCAACAAAGATAAGAAGTTTTCTGGGTCTTGCTGGATACTACCGAAGGTTCATACAAGATTTTTCCAAGATAGCCTTACCCTTAACAAAATTGACAAGAAAGAAAGAGAAGTTTGTATGGGAAAAAGAACAGGAGGAGGCTTTTCGAATGTTGAAAGAAAAACTATCAAGTCCCCCGATCCTAACGTTACCAGACGGAACCGAAGACCTGGTGGTCTATTCAGACGCTTCACACCAGGGATTGGGTTGTGTTCTAATGCAAAGAGGGAGAGTTATCGCTTATGCTTCGCGACAATTGAAGCCTCATGAGGTGAACTACCCCACACACGACTTGGAATTAGCGGCGGTAGTGTTTGCATTAAAGATTTGGAGGCATTATCTATATGGGGCAAAATGCACCATTTACTCGGACCACAAAAGCCTTAAATATTTCTTTGAACAGAGAGACCTAAATATGAGGCAGCGGAGGTGGTTGGAACTTATCAAAGATTATGATTGTGATATCCTCTACCATCCGGGGAAGGCAAACGTAGTAGCCGATGCATTAAGCCGTAAAGAGTATCCACCTCCCATAAGAGTGAAATCCATGAAGATGATAGTTACGCCACGATTACTCGAGGCAATACGCGAATCCCAGATAAAGTCGCTCGGAGCGGAAGACCTGAAGAGGGAACGACTAAAAGGTGTGATCGATAATCTAGAAGAAAATTCGACCGGGCTTAAGACGCGGTTCGGCCGAATTTGGATTCCGCGATTCTGCGAAGTCAAAGCTGCCTTGCTCGACGAGGCACATAAGTCTCGATATTCGGTCCATCCCGGGGCTACAAAGATGTATCGGGACTTGAAAGCCAATTATTGGTGGCCGGGTATGAAGCGTGACATAGTTAAATACGTCGCGAAATGCTTAACATGCTCCCAAGTGAAAGTAGAACATCAAAAGCCGTATGGGAAATTACAACCTTTGGAGATACCGGTATGGAAGTGGGAGGAACTAACGATGGATTTGATAACCAAACTTCCTAAAACAAAGAAAGGGCACGATACAATATGGGTAATCGTAGACCGACTTACAAAAAGCGCTCACTTTTTACCCATCAAAGAAGCTTACTCTTCCGAGAAAATGGCAGAAATTTATATGAACGAGATCATATCCCGTCATGGAGTGCCCGTGTCGATTGTCTCGGATAGGGACACAAGATTTACTTCTCGTTACTGGCGGAAGTTTCACGAGAGTGTGGGTACGAAGTTGCACATAAGTACCGCCTACCACCCTCAAACTGACGGCCAGTCAGAAAGAACCATTCAAACGCTCGTTGATATGTTGAGGGCGTGTGTCTTAGATTTTGGGGGAAGTTGGGACGACCAATTGCCACTGGTCGAATTTTCTTATAATAACAGTTACCATAGTGGTATTCAAATGGCACCTTACGAACTATTATACGGGAGAAAATGTAGGACTCCCGTATGTTGGGGCGAAGTGGGACAAAGGGAGCTTGCACCAAGTGATTTAATAGCAGTAACGAATGAAAAGATCGAAATGGTTAGAACAAGGTTGAAAGCAGCTCAAGATCGGCAAAAAGCTTATGCAGACAAGAGAAGGCGTCCTATCGAGTTCCAAGTTGGAGATTTTGTCTTGCTAAAGGTGTCCCCATGGAAGGGTATAATCCGTTTTCGCAAACGGGGAAAGTTAGGTCCTCGTTACATCGGGCCGTTTAAAATCTTAGCTCGGGTTGGAAGGGTTGCGTATCGACTAGAATTACCGCCTGCTTTAGACGGGATTCACCATACCTTCCACGTGTCACAATTGAGAAAGTGCCTTGCGGATGAGACAGCACTAGTACCTCTTGATGATATTGAGTTGGACGAAGGGTTAAATTATGTCGAAAGGCCCATAGCCATTAAGTATTTCAAGGTGAAGAATCTCCGCAACAAAGCTGTTAGACAAGTGTTGGTACAATGGCAGCACCGGAAGGGTTCGGATCTTACGTGGGAAGCAGAAGACGAGATGAGGAGGCACTATCCTTTTCTTTTCGGTAGGTCAATATTTAAATTATGATCAGGTTTCGGGGACGAAACCTCCTTTAAGGGGGGTAGACTTGTAACGCCCCAAAAATGTTAGCAAGAAAATAAATATACAAAATAAATAAAGAATGTAACTTGGTTAATGAAACATGACTAAATGGTAGCTAATTAAGTGATAAAGTCTAACTTAAAACTATTATCAAAGTAGGAGGACTAAAGTGCAAATATTAAACAAATAGGGATTTAATTAGTAAAGGAAAAGAAAAACACCATGTCTGGTGTTGGGATCGATCGAACAAGGGCAGGGAGAGGGTGAATAACCCTAAACTCAAGAAATCAAGAATTGAAGCTAAAATCTCAAGGAAAATTCGACGCATGAGCCCTTCTTTGCGAAAATCTAACCCTAATTATTGAAGTGGTAAGTTTAATTTGCTGAATTTGTGAATGGTTGAAAAGGGGGTAAAACCCAATCTCGATTCCTTGTGTAAATTGTGATAAATCTGAGTTAAAACTTGCTTTTAGAACAAGAATCATGCTTGAATTTAGGATTGTATGAAAAATGTAGTGAAAACCCACTTTGTAAAGATCATGTTACTAATAGGAGGTTCATAAGGAATACGATCATGTTTCAGTTGATATGTGAAATTTTTGTGATGCTTGAATGCTAGATAAACTGAATTTAGAATGGGAATTATGTGAATTTAGAGGAAGGTGATTTTTGTGTGGTGATAAGCTAGTAGGAACATGCTTAATAGACTTGTACCTCGAACCTTAAATATGATGCCTACCAAGTGTTTGATGAAATGCGTGAAAGATGAATGTATATGAAAATAGTAGAAAGAATTGATAAACTAAGTGAAAGAATGAATGTTCTAATGTAGGCGTGAAAGAAGAAGGTACAAGCACTAAGCAAGCGGAAGGAGCACGAGATCGAGGTATGTTTCGTTTTATACGAATCTTTATTATATTTCCCATTTATATTAAATTTAATGTAAAGCTATCCTTGTATAACGAACGTGACAATGTAGTAAGTAAGCGACAAATCCCTTGTGGATTTGGGTATGTTAACGAAAGTAATGTTGAGTTATGCTAAACCCAATTTCACGGGTTGAAGGTGTATGCTTAACTCTCTACGAGAGTGTTTATGCTAAACCCAATTTCACGGGTTGAATGTGTATGCCTAACTCTCTACGAGAGTGTCTATGCTAAACCCAATTCTATGGGTCGAACGGTATGCTTAACTCTCTACGAGAGTGTTTATGCTAAACCCAATTACACGGGTCGAATGTGTATGTCAAACTCTCTACGAGAGTGGTTATGCCTAACCCAATTATTGGGTTGTTGTATGCTTAAGAGTAAGAAGGTTTTATATGGAAAAAGCTAAAACGTAAGGTTATGATTTTCTATGGCGATCACTAACTTTTTAAATTGTGGATGTCAATGTAGGTAAATCACCTCTATAGGCGATATGGAGATATGGAACGAGCACATGTTCAAGCCTTATAATACCAAGCGCTTCCGCAACTTATATGCATGCTTTTGGGTTCTTGTTTTGTTACTTGGTTAAACTTTGTTGAATTGTTTTAGGTTTGAAAATTTGTTATTTTCGTTGGAATGGTTTTATGTAAAATGGGTCGTATGTAAACGTTGTATGTTATGTCAAAACAGGGGGTATGTCCGTTTTGCAAACGGGTCATGCCCAATTTTTGTAAAAATTTCTTTAAGTGTTTAAGTGGTATTTTAATTGTCCGAAAAATCTTGTTTATATAAGTAAACTATTATTTTGGAAAAAGCGGTCCTTACAACGATGGACAATGGATGATGGTGGTGGATGATGGTGTTATGGTGGTGGTGGGTGGTGGATGAGGTGTGAGAGAGGTGGTGTGCCAAGGGATGAGAGAGAATGAAGCCAAGCTCCTCTATTTATAGGCTGAACAGAAGGCTGGACACGGCCCCGTGTCCGCTGGACACGGCCCCGTGCCCGTCTGACATTCTCTCACTTCATTAATTGTAATTGCGAATTACAATTAATGCGCCTGCTGTACTTTCACCACGCCCCCGTGCTCGCTGGACACGGCCCCGTGGTGGGCAATGGAAGCTTCTACTGGTTTGTCTTTTCTACTGCTTCCTGGGCACGCCCCCGTGTTCGCTGGACACGGGGCGTGTTCAGACTCTGTTTCTTCTCCTTTGCCTTGGGAGGTGCCGTTGAGGGTCCGGGCAGTCCACTTTTGTTCCTTTTCTTGTATTTTATGGTAGAATTAGTTGTCTTTTTGCTTCTTTTGTGTTTTTGAGCTCATTTCATCCTGAAAATACAAAAGGAAGACAAAAACACTCTTTTTCCAACATTAGTACTTAAAAAGGGTTAGTTTTATGCCTTAATTGATGTGATTTATATGTTGCATTTTACACACATCAGCATCGATCCGTCCTTCTTCTTTACAAACAGGACAGGTGCTCCCCAGGGAGACGAACTAGGTTTGATGAAACCTTTAGCTAGCAGTTCATCCAGCTGGGTCCTCAACTCCTTCATTTCGGTTGGTGCTAGCCTGTAAGGTGCTCTAGCAATAGGTGCTGCTCCAGGGATGATATCGATCCTGAATTCCACTTGCCTATCTGGTGGCAAACCAGGTAGGTCTTCAGGGAAAACTTCTGGATATTCCGAAATGACGGGAATGTCTTCTATCTTCGGTTTAGGCTCTTCAATGATCACCTGTGCCATGTAGATGACACAACCCTTCTTTAGACATTTTGAAGCCTTGAGCATAGTCACTTGATCAGGCAATCCGTACTGGGTATCCCCCCGAATGGTAAGCGATTCACCAGACGGAGTCTTTATCACCACTTGCTTTCTGTTGCAGACGATTTGAGCCTGGTTGTGAGATAACCAGTCCATACCCAATACTAGGTCAAAACCGGCCAATTTAAAGGGAAGTAGAGATAGAGGAAAAGAGTGGTTCTTAATGGATATCACACATCCATCTAACACAGTGGAGACGGTTTCTATGGTGCCATCTGCTAGCTCTACCTCGTAATTCACATTTAAGGTTTTGACAGGCATATTCAGCAATTTGCAAAATTTATGATCTACGAAAGACTTATCAGCGCCCGAATCAAAAAGTACTCTTGCAAAGATATCATTTACGAGAAAAGTACCCGTGATCACGTTATCATCTAGCACTGCTTCTTTCGCCTCCATCCTGAAGACTCTTGCATTGGTCTTCTTGGCCTCTTCAGGCTTCTTGGCATATTTAGGGCAGTTGCTTTTAATGTGCCCCTTCTCGTTGCAGTTATAGCAAGTTGCATCCTTTATCTTTTTGCAATCCACGGTCTTGTGGTCCTTGGATTTGCATAACCCGCAAGCATACGACTTCGATTGAGTCTGCGAGTTTGATTCGAGTCTACACTTTCCAAAGTGATGTCTCTTGCAGTTCTTGCACTTGGGCTTCTCACCAGACTGTTGCCCATCCTTCCTTGACTCCGACCCTCTCTTGTTATCACCGTTTCCACGGTGTTTCTTGCCCGACCTCCGTGAAGTATCATCTTCACGCTTTCTCTTCTCAGCTTCTTTGTTCCTCAGCGATCTTTGTCGGACCGCATCCAGAGTGAGGGACAAAGAAATGTCAGCTACAGATCTGAAGGTCGCTGGCCGAGAAGCCTTCACGCTTGCCTTTATTTTGGGGGCTAACCCACCGATAAAACGAGCTATTCTTTTTGGCTCCGGGGTTACCAGATACGGAACCAACCGGGACATCGTGTTGAAGCTCGTGAGGTAAGCTTGACAGTCAAGGTTCGTCATCACTAATGACAGGAAGTCAGTCTCTATCTTTTCAACCTCATGTTGAGGGCAGTAATTCTCTTTGATGAGAGAAATGAATTCCTCCCATGTCATGCTGTATAGAACAGCCTTTCCTGAGGCCTGAACCAACGACCTCCACCAAGCCAGGGCCTCGCCCTTAAATGATTGTGACACATACTTTACCACATCTTTCTCTGTGCATCCACTGATGTCCACCACGGTGTCCATCTCGTCCAGCCATGTCATACAATCGACCGCTCCTTTCTCCCCAGTGAAGTCTCGGGGTTTGCATGATACAAAGTACTTGTAGGTGCAGCCTCTGGCGCGAGATGCATCAGTATATACCTTTTCTGGATGGACACTGTTTTCATTGGACGAGTGATTATCATCGTCCTTTTTAGGCTTGGACGGTGGTTTGCTGTGAGATTTTGAGTGGGTTTTTGGCTTTGAGTGTGGTTTGGATATGGTTCTGCTCTGAGATTCAGTATACTCCTCGTATTGTCGATCCAGAGCTGCCTTAACAGCATTGTCGACAAGAGCTTTCAATTCTGCGCCCGTCAAATGAACCTGGGCGTTATCGTATTCGTCTTCTTTTGAATGACTATTCTCCCCACTTGGATCAGCCATGGTAACTTGAATCTGCTACAGAAGATAATGAAAAATTTTATTTAGGAGTTTATTATAGAATTGTCTTTTATGGCAATTCATTAACCATGGTAACAGAGGCCATATCTGGTTAATTTGTTACTCACTTTTATTTAGGATTTGAACATACTTATCCTAATTACAAATAATATTGCTAGTGGCATAAAAGCCTAGCCACGAGGACGTTTTTATAATATTAGCCGAGATTACAGAGAATCAAGGCATGAAGGTTTGAACCATAGTCCTTTTACCTTTTCTGACAGGGAGTCATAGACCACCACTGCCTTTTGTCTTATATGACAATAATTATGGCCCGTAGGCACGACATCACTAATGGATGTTTTATAATTTGGCCCGTAGGCACTATATCATCAATGGATGTTTATAAGTTTGGCCCGTAGGCACTACATCGCTAATGGATGCTTAATAAATTTGACCCGTAGGCACTACATCACTAATGGATGTTTAATAAGTGATCATCTTTATTGATGGTTTAACCCATGATTTATAAATCATTCATATGGGCTTTGAAATCCTTAGAAGGATTCTTATATAAGAATGACGCGTGCGATTTTTAACGAATCACATCTGCCATGAGTGTTAACATGATTACAGAGGTTAACTGGGAATCTGAATCTTTTAATCAGGTCTTACCATCTTGGCCGGATCTTATAAAGACACCTGGCTAGGTTTCACTCTTAAGATTCTTTATTTAGGCAGATTTAAATTTAAAAGGAATGATTTTTTATTTATTTCATATATAGTAATAACAAAAATGAAATTTTTAACATAACATTCCATAAACTTCAAATATGATTACACGCTGCCCTAAACGGGACTTTATAATTAAATAATTAACTACGCAGAGGTTTATAGAAAAAAACAAGTCCACGCAGGGACCAATACAAGATAGATGTCCGCGTAGGGACTAAAAGATAAGTCTGCGTAGGGACTGAAGTACGATAAATGTCCACGCAGAGACTAAATTGCAAATACAACATTACATAAGGAGACTAATGGTCTCGTTTCTTCCTTCCTTTCAGTAGGTTTGCTAAGCCTTTGAGAAATCCACGATTACTCTTTCGTTCTTGTTCGAAGTCTCGTTCCACACGGTTTAAACGGTGGAGTATTTCTTCTTGCTCCGGTGGAGAAAAACGTGGCTGTTGCGACGGTTGCTGAACCGGAGGTCTAGGAGGTATTGGATACCCATGAGCTGAGTAATCTGGTCTCCAAGAGGTTCCATGGAGGGCATTATAATTAGCCGCTACCACATATGGATCGGCATCATAGTTATAGTTGTAGTGCGTGTGAGTCGGCTGCTCAAACGGATTGTACGCCGTGGAAGCGCCGTACGCTGGTATCGGGTTGTCATATCCGAATGGTGGCGGAGGTGGTGCAACTGGTGCAGAATTCACCTCTGCTGGGTGACCAGAAGGTTCCCCTAATTGTGGTTCTTCTTCAGGTACTGACGGAAAGTGACTCGCACTCGAGTGGCGAGGGGTGCTGAAATGAAATTCCCCTCCTCGGGTGGACATCCGTGCGCCTGATCTTCTTCGCCTTGGCGGATCTGGAATTACTGGTTGAACTGGTGGCGGTGGCGTAATAACCTGTCACACCCCGATTTCCACGTGTCTCACCGGTGGGCCCGGTGGGGGATTACCATGACGTAGTTGGCAACATTATAGTCAAACCACACAATATAAATAAATGCACAGCGGAAGCATAAAGATAAATATATTTCAACTTTATTTGTAATATCAAAGTATCACCATTTGTTGAAATAAAATCCACAGGGGATCAATAATAATAATAAAGTATTGTTCAACAGACTTCAGGCATCTTAATCTTGCGAGACTTCTAATGATGCTAAGGAGAAATCCCAGCCAATTACGCATAGTACCTGCATTTAGTCTTTTTGGGAAAATACGTCAGTTTACACTGGTAAATACATTCAACTGACACTTTTGTAAAATGTTTAATAAAATTGGTTTAAATGCACCAGGCACAAACTCTTTATAACTTGGGATAATTTATAATTAAATCTTGTAAAGAATTACATATTTGCTATGCGTTCGGTCGCCCGGGTCGTGCCGGGTTAAAGTTTAATAGACACGCCACATAGCATAAAACCGTGGCGGGTAAACCAACGGCTACACTTTTATAGTCATGGACATAATGCCGGGTGTACGCCTACACCCGGATGTCGAGGTCGTGGCCATTCGTAAATGCTGCCAAGGATATCCGGGACATGGTCATTAAGCCCCCAAAGGCGTAAAGCCAACAAAACAAGTTTTTAAATGGGTCACATTGATAATACCCAACTACTAATGAGTTGGGGTCAATTGCCCGACCAAGCGGTATTTTAAATACCGTAACCCAAGCCCGTATAACGGAAAATAAGTTAAAAGTATTTACCTTTGCAAGTATAATTCCTTAATTGAAATAAATTGCAGATAGCTTTTACTGGTCCCCTAATCTGGAACGAAGGTTTAAATTAACCTATTAGAATTCTAACGGGTCTTTAATTTAGCCGTAGCCTAGACCGGTCAGTTTCGAAGGATAGTTACGGTTTAATCGCGTGAAATGCGAAAACCTTGAATGGAGTGTGATTTTGACCCAACAAGCTTGAAGACTTGTTTTATATGGGTATAATAATCATACTCTGGATTTTGGGGTCAAAACAACATGGTTTGAGCCGTTTCGGCTAATTTAAGTAAACTAGTTACATAAGCCGAACCGTGCGCGCAAAAGGCGCAACGGGTAACCGTAAGAGTCTTACACTGTTTTCCTAAGTCAACATGCTTTAAATAGGTTGTGGTATCAGTAGGATACCTTCCATAATGCCCGTAACGAGTTTAAGTTCATAATATGCCCCGTAGGGGTATTTCGGTCTTTTTAAAGATTATAAAAGAGGTTTCTGAGTTCTACAGGAAATCTGAGTTTCCCGAACAGTTTATAAAGTCTAAAATACTTTATTTATTATTTAAAATCAGTAGCAACTGGAATCGGGTCAAAAGACCTTGTAGAACTCTAGTTATGGCCGAAAAGGGTATATTCGGTATTTACCGAACCGTTGCCATAACCACAGGTTATGAGCAGGTTAAAAATAATTAAAAATCTTTAAAAATCCCAAAATATTATTTTACATCAGTGAGTAAAAGGTTTGGTGTCGAAATCCGGGTTTAGATAGGCGTTATGCTAATTGCGCTATTATATTACTAAAGTTTCCAGTTGCAAGATTCATGAAACCCTAACCTTCATTATGATCGCGACTTTACTAGAACTCAATCAAAAATAGAGTACCTTGTGATTACAAAGGCAACAACTTAACTGTAAGAGTTGAAGAATCTACCAAAAAGCCTAATTATCTTGCAAAGATCCACTGAAAGTAATAACATGAGGGTAAAGAATGGAGGCTCTCTGGGCGAATAGGGCGATTTGGGTGATCCTGTGAAATCAATCCTCCTTTCAATCAATCCTGGTTCTGATCGATCTTGTGTAGCATCTACGGACTGATTAAGCTCCTTAGTTCTATACGTGTGAAATCAGGCTAGGGTTTTTTCTGGTTTTTCTTTCGTTTGAATAAGTTTTGATTTCTGATTTCGTATTAAGGGTTCCTGCTTTTCGTTTGCGTTAATCGATTGTTGTTAATTGCTAAGTTGAGGGGTCCGATTGGATTCTGTTTGGGGATTGTTCGCAAATCAGATTAACGGCGCTAGGGTTTACCATCTTGTAGGCGGCTAGGGGTTTGTTGTTGAGTTCGGCTAGGGTTTGTCACATTCAGCCGACATACCTTGGCTGAATCTCTGGTGACGGCTGCTAGGGTTTTTGCTAAGTTTGGGATGGATGATACTAATAGTTCTGGTGGAAATCAACAGGAGGTTCGTGGGAAACCGAGGGCAACGTTTGAAGAAATTGCTGCACGGTTTCTTGATGTAGAAGGGTACACTTTGCAGCCGAAGCGGGGTGTAACGATTACTTCACAAAACGATCCTAAGTCCTCTAACATCATTGAAGACCTCACCAAGGTCTCAGTTCCGGTTCACTTGGAAAAGGGGGATGCTGAAAAGTCAGATAAATTTTGGGATTACCCTAGCAAGTTTTCGCCAAATTCAGACTTCTTTGGTGCATCTTTGTTGGCTGACAACAAGGCTGTTCATGGTAAAGCACGTACTTCGGGGACTGCAGATCCTGTTTCCTTCGCTCACATTGTAAAGAATGCTAAAGAGAAGGTTAAAGTGAATTTTCGGGCGATGGAATCTGCCGAGAAAGTTGATGGGGCTGATGTTGTTATTCCTTTGTCATTGGTTCAACAAGTTACTGATAGATATGCTAACACTTTGTTTGGATACTTTCTGGGTAAACGGTTGGCGTTTCCTGTGGTCGATTACTTTGCTAAAAACAGCTGGGCTAAATATGGTCTTTCCCGGCTCATGATGAATGCAAACGGGTTATTTTTCTTTAAGTTTTCGTCTAAGGAAGGGATGAATCAAATGCTAGAGGATGGGCCTTGGCTAATCAGAAGTGTTCCCATAATTTTGAAGGAGTGGTCGCCCTCTATCAAGATGGAGAAAGAGGACATTAAAGTGGTTCCAGTTTGGGGCAAGATGCATAATGTGCTGTTAGAGGCATTTACTGAGGATGGGCTTAGCTTGGTTGCTTCTATGATTGGGACACCTAAGATGTTGGATACGTATACTGCATCGATGTGTGCTGAATCTTGGGGTAGGAGCAGCTATGCTCGAGCGCTTATTGAAGTGCAAGCGGGGGCTGAGTTAAAAAAGAGTGTTACTGTTGCTATCCCATCTATGGATGGTAGTGGGTATGCAAAGGTGGAAGTCAAGATTGAATATGATTGGGAGCCTCTAAGGTGCTCCTCTTGTTGTGTGTTTTGTCATGATGACAGCTTGTGCCCGAAGAACACTCAGGTATCTTCTAGTGGGGATGCTGAAAAGAACAATGATGATTTTCAGGTTGTAGGGGGCAAGAAGAAGAAAATGAACAACCAAGGTATCCACATGAAAAATCAGAAGCCGAAGGTAGTTTACAGGCCAGTTGTTAACCCTAAACCAAAATCGTCCTCAAAGAGTCCGATGCAGAATCAGGTTTCAACGTCTAACCCGTTTGACGTGCTCAAGGATGATAATGGTAATCAGGGAGGTACCACTGTGGGGCGAGTGGAGAAGAAACCGTCGAGTAATAGGCAGGAATCGGATGAGGAGGAGGTTGAAGAAGTATACAATGAAACTAGTGCATTTATGACATCGGGTACTCATCCTTTTTCTTCGAAAGCAGGGGCAAGCACCTCTTCTACCAAGTTCTCTAATGGATAGGTTGTCTGCTTTTCGTCTGAAGGGGCTGCTGTTTTGTGGCTTCTTTATCTTTGATGATGGTGGTTGAGAATTTTGTTTTGTGGTTTTGCATTTGTCTACTAGATGTCG
This sequence comes from Helianthus annuus, assembly GCF_002127325.2. Taxonomy (NCBI): domain Eukaryota; kingdom Viridiplantae; phylum Streptophyta; class Magnoliopsida; order Asterales; family Asteraceae; genus Helianthus; species Helianthus annuus. The sequence goes on along the minus strand of NC_035447.2, from coordinate 169,051,761 downwards.
TGTCATGATGTATAGTAGACTAGGTTATGGGGTGTTATAGGTCTTTGGTTTTTGTTTTGTTTTTACATATATGGGGCATGTCCTGTATATGAACTAGTGTGGAACTCATCCTCACTACTTGTACTTATTTGCGGTTGCATTTTAATAGAATCACCGGGGTAACCCTTTACCCAAAAAAAATATTACTAAAGTTTCCGTAATTTGCGCTATTTAGCATAACTCCTATTCTGGACCTCGGATTGACGTGAAATTTTAGGGACATGTTTAGAAATCAGTAACCAAGGTTATGATCCTTTCACATATCTGAAATTCTCGTTTTAAATTAAAAAGGGCGTTACGGTCAACTTTTAAACATTTAACGGAAATGTGTAAAAGACTCGGACAAACAACGAACCGGTCACAGAGGGTTATACCATCATGTAACCTGGCCCTAAGAGAGTCCTAAGGCATATCTAAATCATACTTTAACGGGTCAGAACCGAAGTCAAAGCAAAAGTCAAAGCTTTTGCGACTTTCGGCTCTGAACCGGGTCAAAACAGAAAATGGTCGGATCAAACAAGCTTCGACTAGTTAATATACTTATTATCATGTTTTATGAGTGTTTAAACAGGTTACATATCATCTACATTACAGATTATGCATGAAATCGCAAAATGACATTTCTGTTGACTTTTTCTAAGCACGTTTGACTCGACATTTGGACTAGTTAGAGTGGGAATCAGAGGGTGCCCTTTTAGGGGTTTAATGCCCACATGATTACCATCATATAACTATCTTTGATTCGACAAATCACTGGACCATTCGTGATTTATCGCAAAGTTAATCGTTAATTACGACGGATTGACTTTTAGGCTAAAACTATGGAAAAACGAAACCACAAAGGGTTAGGCAACTTACAGAAGCTTGGTGCACGACTAAGGATGATAGAAGAATGCTTGGAAGCTCCAGAGATGATCAAGAGAGCAGGTTTTGAGGTGTGTTTCACTTATGCACAATGCCTTGCCTTTTATAGTGAAAAATGGGGCTTAGGATCATTGCACATCAACCTACAAGGCATCATGGATGTTCAGCAGGTGGCCCTGGGTGCTAGGGGCATGTAGAGGGCGCCCATGCTTCATTAATTGCTCAAATGATCGTTCACAAGCTCAAACAGCAAGTCTGTCCAAGTATTCTGCATCTGGGACTCGTACGCGGCCCGCATTAGATTCAGGCTACATGCACGCGGGGCGCCTGAATCTTCATGTCTGGAAACGTATCCACAGGTGGCTCGCGGCCCGCGTTAACTTGCTTGTTTCACTCAGGCGGGCCGCCTGAGGCCTGAATTTCAAGATTTTCAAATCTTTTGTAATGATTAACTTGACCTTTCGGTTTCGAAGGGGTAACTTTGCGATTTGGCCCTCGATTATTTACAATGAAGGGCCTCGTGCCTTTTACCCGTATTGTTAAGTCCTCGGTTAGTTTAATTACTATTCGAAAAGCCTTAACTTTTATTGTTGACGCTTTTAACCCCTCTCATACGAATTTGATCATAACTTTCTCGTTTTAAAACGGAACTTCGCGAAATTTATCTCGTATATTCTAGTGAGCGTATTTTACTGTTACAAAGCCTCGGGTTCGTCAAAGGGTCACTCAGAGGTATAATTAAACATGTTGACACAGTTAACCCCTGTAGCTTGTAATCTCTCACTTTCTTCCGCGTTTCGCTCCGTACGATCTATGATTTATTCGTTTGAAGGTACGAGCATCGTTTAGGGTTACTATACAGTATATTTACCCTTTGTTGACATTTATAACCCTCGCATTTACATACTTTCAAGGTTTGTCAACTTTAGTCCTTTATTTAATATTTAATGCCACGTGTAAACTCATGACACGTGTTAACACATTATTGGACACAAAATTTCGAGGTGTTACATCCTCACCCCCTTAAAATAAATCTCGACCCGAGATTTACTCAAACAAATAAGGGTATTTTTCTTTCATCGTGGATTCAACCTCCCACGTGAATTCGGGACCTCTACGGGCATCCCACTTGACCTTAACAATCGGTACATGCTTCCTTCGAAGCTTCTTCACCTGTCGATCTTCAATCGACAAAGGTTTTTCCACAAATTTTAAGCTCTCATCTATATGCACATCTGTGTGTGGTATCACCAGTGATTCGTCAGCGAAGCACTTTTTCAGATTGCAGATGTGGAACACATTGTGAATTCCATTGAGCTCCTCCGGTAAGTTTAACTTATAGGCAACTGACCCGACACGTTCAATAACCTCGAAAGGTCCTATGTATCTCGGGCTTAGTTTGCCTTTCTTACCGAAACGCATCACCCCCTTCCAGGGTGATACTTTAAGTAACACTTTTTCACCTACTTCGAAGTGAAAATCTTTACGCTTTGGGTCTGCGTAACTCTTCTGCCTATCTCGGGCAGCTTTGAGACGGTCTCGAATCTGTTATTCAAGAATCGTTGCCGTTCGATCACTTTGACAATCCGCGCTTGACTAAGTTGATTCAAGAGACACTTCAACCACGTTACGTTCACGTAAGTCGTTCAACTCTTAGACGCGATTGTTTAACGTTGTGTGTAAAAGCTAAAAAAGAAATGATTTTAGGTTTTCAAAAAGTAAATACCGGTGTTAATTTAACAGCCGACGTATGGTCGGCTCCATTTGGTTTACCGGATTCTTACATTTGTGTTACCGCGCATTGGATCGATCCCAATTCGTGGAAAATGATGAAACGTACAATCGCGTTCGATATATTTGGTTATCCACACACGGGCGAAAATATATTTCATTTCTTAGACGATGTTATCACAACTTATAAATTAGAAAATAAAATATTTTCTATTGCTTTTGATATTGCGTCGAACAACACAACCGCGGTGCAAATGTTAAAAATAAAGTTCAATCCGATTTGCGGTGGAGAATTTTATCATAGCCGATGTGTTGCGCACATCATTAACTTGGTTGTGCAAGACGGACTAAATGTCCAGTCCATTAAAGAAGTTAAAGAAACTTTTAAAGATATGCTACGTGACGTTTTTCAAGGTAGTAGAAAAAGATATGCGGATTATAGAAAATGGTGTAAAACTTTAAAAAAGAAATGTTATAGCGCAAATTTTGACATGGTCGTCCGTTGGAACTCTACGTGGAAAATGTTTGATAGCGCGATAATGCAAAAAGAAACATTAAAATCTTTCCACGATAGTCTTGCAACGGCCGGGTTGGTGGAAGCATTTGATGACGATGGTTGGCGGTGTATTGAAACGTTAACACAATTACTTGAAGTATTTAGAACCGCCACAAAGATTTTATCGGGAGTTTATTATCCCACTAGTTCTTTGGTTCTTAAACAACTCTTTTTGATGACACAAAAAGTAAACGATTTTGAATTCCAAGGTGACATTTATGAACAAATGATTGTTCCAATGAGAGAAAAGTTTAAAAAATATTTTCAAGAAATGCCGCCGGTTTTTGCATGTGCCGCCACCTTGAACCCGACTATAAATTATTCGGGTGTTGAGATGATGATATCGGATATTTGTTCGGATTTGGGGTTAAATGACGAAGACCCACATTTTACAAGAAATGCACTAAGACGTTTTGACGCTTCTTTAAACAATCTTTTTGATCATTACTTTCAAATATATGGTAACGTGTCATCGTTACACCAAAAAATGGTGGCGAGCTCGGAGTCATCGAGAAAAAATGCGGACTTAAACTTCTATAATTCGTTAAGAAATGTTAATAGTAAACGTTCTCGAGATGGTGCCTCAAATAATGAACTCGGGAGGTATAAATATACCGATTTTTTAGCAACCATATCACCGAACGAGTTTCACAACTTTGATATTTTGGCTTGGTGGAAGATACAAGAACCGCATTATCCCGTTTTAGCCGCCATGGCACGTGATCTACTAAGCTCCCAAGCTTCTACGGTAGCTTCGGAGTCGGCTTTTTCTCTTAGTGGAAGGGTACTATCTATTCGGCGAACAAGACTCACACCGGAGGCGATGGAAATGTGCATTTGTTTGAAAGATTACTTGGATGGCGTGGAACGTATACAACATGTTTCTAATCTTGAAGGCGAGCTTGACGTGGAAGAACAATTACATGAAGTTGAAGTATATCAAGGACGGGCGCAACCACTTTCCGATGACGAACTCATGTACGATGAATCCGTACGCTCTACTAGCCCCCGAAGCGACTAAACGAAGAAATGAAGAAACGACACGACGACAACTTTCATTCTAGACTAGTTAAGAAAAATGTATTGGATATTTTCATGTCTTCTAATGTAATGTTTACTTGAAAAACTATTAAAATTAAAAAAAAAACGTATTTTTTTTGTCCGTTTGTGCGTTTAAACAAGTTTTTTAATTTTTCTAGCCTTTTTTTTTTAATTTCTGCAGCTATTTTTTTATTTCTGCAGCTTGTTTTAATATTTCTGCAGCTTTTTTTTATTTTTCTGCAGGTTTTTTTATAATTCTGCAGGGTTTTTTTTATAATTCTGCAGCTATTTTTATATTTCTGCAGGTTTTTTTTTATATTTCTGCAGCTATTTTGTTAATTCTGCAGGTTTTTTATAAGTTCTGCAGGTTTTGTTTAAAATAACCGAAAAACCGGTTTTTTTTAACCGATTCATAGGTTAACCGGTTTATTTTAACTGGTCGGTTATTAGCGGTTAATATTTTTCAGTTTGAAAACCGGTTATTAACCGGTCGGTTATTAACCGTAACCGGTTTTTTTTTGGCCCAATAACTACTACAACCGGTTAACCGGTTTAGGTTATGAAAAAAACTGATTTGAGCACCTCTATTGGGGTGTACTCTAGTTCGGTGAAAGTTTTATAATTAATGTTTTGGGGTGTACTCTAAGTCTCTAACTCCATTGGTGTTAGGCTAGAGGGTATGGTGATGGTCCTCCAAGGGAGGATGATCCGCCACGTAGGCGCCACGTCATAGTCCTCCCAAGGATGGTCCATCCCACTAAACTAGAGGGTATGGGAGGATGGTCCTAGATGATCCTACCCCACAAAACTATGTACAAGTATTAAAGCCTAATGTACAAATCCCATTCACAAACAAACAAACAAAAGGGTCCCACCATTTGGATCGTCCTGGACGTTGGTATGTCGACGGTGAAGACGGGACGGGATGAAGACGGTAAAACACAAACTGTCAAAATGTTAAACACAAACTTTTGGGGTCACGAATTCAAGGACTCTATTACTTTAAATGATGGTTCACAAAATACAAATAAATTAAAAACAAATATTTAGATGTTTACACAACATCTTGGGCTCATATTTATACAAAAATGATAACCATTCTTGGTTTTTTTCATCTCTTTATTTACCTGAAGGGGGAATAAATTGGATAGATGAATTTGTGAACATAATAACACCATGATGCAAACTCCGACAAGTTCATCTCAGCCAAACACCACCAAAATACACCCAAAAAAGTCTGATCTAGACTTGAGCTGCCACTGTCTCCAGCCACCATGAACGCCACCCGAAAAACACCAACAAAATACACCCAAAACATCTCAGCCACCATGAACCATCAAACACCTCTACCAAACACCACCAAAGGCAAGACTTACAAATACTCTAAGTTTGTAAGTTGACCAAGCTCAGGGACCAGTCGACCAGACAAATTGGCGTTTCCAAGATCGCTGCAGCAGACTAACACCAAACTACACGTTTCTTCTTCAATTCAGACTAAAAGGTAAAAATTCGATTTTTTATTGAAACAGGTTGATGGCCAGATGCTTACATTCGAGTAACACTACTCACATTGCTGCAAGTAACATGATAGCATGTACATGGATCGGACACATTCCACGATTGCATAACACCATTGGGATCAGTTAAATTTGTCTTCAGGGCACTCAATGCATCACCTGTCTTCAGGGCACTCAAACGCCAAACGCTAAACGAAAAACGACCCTTACTAACCAGCAACTATTTGATTCTTTTGCCCTTCCCAATCAACCTAAAACATTTGATCATTCAATTACCAAAATGAAACAAAACAAAACGATTAAAAGTGCAAATAATTTATACATACGATTAAGTCAAACTAACGAGATAAGTATGAAGAAAGAAGGTAATACCAGTTCAGCATACGATTGTCTAAATCATCAAATCACTAAATAATTCAGTTTCAATTTCGAATATATTACATCTACCTGTTGTTTATACACGAAGAAACAGATTTCAACATACGATTATTCGACCTAAATCATCAAATCTGCAAACAATTCAAGTTCAATTTCATATTTCGCATATCTACCGGTAGTTTATCAACAACAAGATTGATGCTTTGCATCTGATCAACCATCACAAAAAACCCCAATTTTGGTTCTTAATCACACTCACAAAGAGTTTATAACAACAATCGTCCAAAAGGAAGAACCATCAGCTTTCATTTAACAATTATCTATCTCTAGCAAAGAATCACAAAATATAAATTATCAAAGATAACATATGCTGACCGAGGGGTTTCTGTTGAATGCTTGCCGCCGCTGCTACGGGTCATGAGCCGGAGCTCCGGCAGCCGCTGCTGCCGTCGCCTCCACCACCATCTTCTCAACCACTACCACCCTTCTCCATCACCATTATCAACTCAGTCAATCGGTGCCACCGAGACAACGTCGCCGTCATCTTCAAAGGGTTTGATTTTGGATTTGGGAGAAGGGTTTGATTTTGGATTTGGGGGTTTATTGGTGTCTGAGAGAGGGGGAGGACCGTCCTTGGCGTCAGGAACCCGACGATGGCGACGATGGAAGAATGGCGACGGAGGGGGCGAAATGGAGAAGGGGGCGGCGTCTCAAGGTCGACGTTGCTGGACGGTTCCCATACCGTCCAGCCTTAAGAATGACATGATAAGTTAACATATCTTTCAAACTACTACATCCCCATGTTAAGGGGTGTTATTAAAATCTCCACTGGTTAACATGTTAACTTAAGCGAAAAGAATAAGAAATTAATGTTATTTATCATCAATACATCCCGATGTTTATCACACCCCTACCGATGGCGGAAACATCGGGATGAGACGAACAAACTGCTCAAAACATCATAACACTATGTGACAATATTAATTTAATTCAAAATTTCATTTCAAGACTAAATGTCATACAAGATTCAAATAAAAATAGCAACATTGTTTCAAATTGTAACATAACAACAAAGATAGATTAATCTAGGTGTGTATCTAGTCCACCCTAAATCTTGTTTCGTCTTGCATATCACCTCAATAATTAACCTGCAACATGTATTAAAATAGAGTTCAATGCAAAAGCAAAGGCGAGTATACAAGTTTGACTACATAGCATAATAGAATAAAAACTCATATCCAACATGTTACATAGCGAATAAATTTACCAGCGATGCAATTTTGGCGTACTATATGATCAAACCCAAGAATACAACGCATAAAATAGCCTAATCCCAATAGTTTAGCGGGGTGGTAATGTTTAACTTAACAATACCCAATAGAATAGCGGGCGGGGCGTTAATCCTATAGCGCTATAATTGTTAAGGTGGGCTAGCAAAGTTAATGAGCACCAAATCGTTCATAGAGCATACAAGCATAGCAAATATTCACAATAGTTTCATGTCACGTTCATAGATAGAGTATGTTTTGTTTAAGCATAAAAGTTGTTTTGAATAGGTATACATGTTGCATCCCAAAGTGTAAAGGGGAAAAAGGGATCGAGTATACTCACGGTTTACAAGTCTTGACTTGAAGATCCGAGAGTAAGCTTGGTGGATGATTTAGCTTGGAGCACATAGTCCTTCTACACGAGGAAACGTAGGTGTGTGAGTTTGGCGTTTACGGAAGATTAGGAATATGGAATAACTTAGCATAAAGAAAATATATATGTATGTAAAAATAATCATCTTTTAAACCTTATAACCATCATATGACACTAGGTAACCAATATAGTTATTTAATGTTTTTCATGGGTGTCACACCCCGACCACGTGGAACAACAAAACGTGGCGGAAACGTCGGGGAGTGTTGTAACAGAATCATTGTTTCATAACACATGGAAATTTAAATATTGTTTTATTGATTAAATGAACTCATTGTTCTATTACAATCACATAAGTACAACTATGATCTTCCAAGTTTTAAAGTTGCTAAGGCACGAGTCCATCCTAAATGTAGCATGTATCAACAATCATCTCAAGACAACACCTGAAACATGTGTAAAAATAGGTACGTCAGCATAAAAATGCCTGTGAGATACATAGGTTTTGTGAAAATGGGATTCATCACTTGAGTTTAAAGAAAACGTTTAATAACAGTCAGTCATGAACCTTGTAATTTGCTTTGTCTTGTAAATCATTTGAAAAACGATAAGATTGGATGATATGTATAAATAAGAGAACACTGTATTGTTAAACGGATAACCATGTAAAATGTGTTTGTATAAGATAAGTCGTTTGTAAAACAATGTCTCGTAAAAAGTGTGTTATTTGTATAAAATGTCATATGTCTCAAATTGAAATGATTCAAATAACGCTACGATATGTAATACCATACAAACACTTATATATAGGAAGTACCAGCGGCGTATCCACCATGCTTGTATCATATTACACACGCCTCGTTACTTAAGTCACTTACGCAAACCAAACCACCAATATAGAATGTTCATGTTTAAACCAATAGTCCAAGGTTATTGTATAACTCAAGTTAAATGTAAACCACGTAATGTATAAACAAAAGTTATGTATGGTAAGTGAAATGATGTAAGGTTAATCGAATAACCTTATAGCAGCATATTAACAGTATACTTTGGATTTGTAAATAACATATTAAAAATATGTTTTGGTTTGTTGATAAAATGCTTATGTTGGTTCTGTACAATACCACACATGAGAGTATATCAAACTATACTTTTTGGGAGTATATCAAAATATACTTTAAAGGTGCGATTTAAGAATTCATTCAGACCTGGTGCATCAAACTACACCTTTGAGACTATAGGGATACCACAAAGGAAATCCCTATTTGGATGGAGAAACAAATTGGTTTCAGACATTCCATGATAACAGGAATGGGGTGTCTAGTCCTATAGCGCTATATCATACTACCAATTGGTCTGGTGAACAAAATAAGTACTATTCCAACAATTACTTTTGTAATCTTTGAGAAATCAGTGTTTAAACCATAGATAATCAATCAGTTTGTTAAAAGATATGTATAATCAATTATACTTTGAAATCATGAAAATAACAGATAGGTACACATGCTTCACCCCAAAACAGTTGAAAACAGTAGAAGAGGGGAACTATGTACTCACCTGAGATTGCTTTGGAGTTCTTGTATAATAACCAGATAATGCTAAAGATCACGGGATATCAAACGGCACCTAATAGGTAGCTATCTTAATATACCGGACCAAAATGGAAGGATCGGATAGTACGCGGGTTCGTAAACCAAACCAGTATGGAGACTCGTGTAATATGGTTTAACAAAGCCTACATACTAAAATGAAACTTAACCTAAGTGCTTACGGTCCATCACGACCCGTTTAGGTAGCTTATGCTACCTTATGCGTCGTTCGCGTAGAACGCGTCTGGAACGCCTAACATCGTGACCACAAGGTATAACCTCGGGAGGTTATAGCTATGGTCACCTAATGTGTTTGGTCAGATCCTAATGATCGACCAAATGGGTCGGGTTCGAAAGTATAAGCGATGGTTTAGATCGCTTACCTTACGACCCTATATAAGCACTATACAAAAAGTGACGACCTAAGCATGTTAAAACATGCTTAACTAAGTTTTAGAAAACAGGTTTGGCATCAAAGCAAACGGCTTTGATGCTCACGAGTAGTTTGGTTACAAAATATGCAAGAATGCACATTTTGGCCGAAACTACGACTCGTCACTGAGCCTAGATAACGTGGTAATCAGTAGGTATAGTCACTACGGACTATAACCATCGTGATCACGCTCACGTTATGAAGTTCCAAGAACTTCGTGTTGACCATAGGCTGGTCAACGCAGAAAGTCAACAAAACGTTGACTTTCGGACTCGAAAAGCGAATAAAAGAGCGAAAGAATACTTACGGAGGGTCCCCGAATGCTAATCTAGATCAAAATAGCTCAGGTATGAAACAAAGGTTCCAACTTAGAGCTTAGATCAGATTCTTGTGGGTTTTTGGAACAAAGGGGGGGAGGTATTTATAGGAAAAGCATAACCGTTAGGATCATTTATCGAATATCGTGCCACAATCGGGTGCGTACACTTGTCAAAAATGTGGTGGTTACTGAAAATGGCCTTTGGCCTTTGATTGGGTGAAAGGGCATTGCCCCTTGATCGAACGAAAGGCCAACTGCATTGATTAGAAACATTGAATCTGGTCTGACAGTCTGACGCGGCCCGCCTCAACATTTAGGCAAAACTCACGCGGGCCGCCTGAAGCTTCTGATCTGCACATACTTTCAAAAATGGCAGTTTTGGTCCCTGTTGCGAATTTAAGCCATTTCCGACACTTCTAAGGCCTGTAAAGCCATCTTTAAGGCCCTAAAATGATGCCTAAACATTGTGGACATGAAACATGCTCAAAAATGTTCCGGATGTCGGTTCGTTTGGCCGTACGATCGCGATGTTCGCTTAATTACGACGGAATGCGCATAAGCGCGAAAGACGATCCAAATGACGCGACGAATGGATTTTTCTCATGTCAAACACTAAGGCATAATATAAGGATGCTTACATAAATTTTTGGATGTCCGGATGTATTCAGAACGTAAGTTATGCGCGACAGTGCAAACTTGTGCACTTTTTGATACTTTTAGTCCCTGAATGATCCAAAAGTTTGTTTTAGCATACCAAACACCTCAAAGCCTATTTCTAAGCTATGTAAGGGATATTTATGGTATTTTTAACTTGTGGACATGTTCCGGAATGTTTGTTACAGTTCAAATTGGCATACTTTCGCAGTTTGTCAAGTTTAGTCCCTGTAAGCGAATTAACTTGTTTTTGCTATACCAAAGCCTTCAAAACTTATTTCTAAGTTATGTAAAGGTTATTTAAGGTATGTTGAGTATATGTTGCTGTTCCGGAGTATTTGTCGCATTAAACTGAGTACGTTTACGCACCAGTTTGCGTATAACTCTCCAGAAAGCGATGTAGAGCTCGAAATCGAACAAGAGTTGATATGTGCAAACGATACACATATTTGTACAAGTCCAAGGTATGAGATACAATATTTCATTGGTTTGGCGTTTGTTTGATGGTTGAAGTGACACAGGTGTCACAGTCTCCCCTACTTTAGGAAATTTCGTCCCGAAATTTAGTTTTAGAGGAACTTGTGAAGACAGCTGTGACGGTTTCGCTTTCTAATAGATCCCTTGAACCCTTAAGTAAAACTCGGGGCCATGTTAGGACTCTTAGCGAATTTGTTAACCCTCAAAGTGAATTCCTTGTAATAGTAAAACATGAAATTTTGGACTACGGACAGAGGAACGTTTTCTTATGAAGGCTTATCATAGGAAACTCGGTGTGTGATTGAGATCAGAATTGGGGAGTATGAGAATAAATGACATTGGTCGAGGTCCAAGACTTCTCCCGTATCATTATTCTTGTCACTAGGTCTTAACACATGATGAAGCTTCCTGTGGCTCCTGTGCACTGAATTCCATAATTATGTAGGCCTCCATAATTACGTAATTCCTTGCACAGTCCGCACAGTCCATTTCATAATGCGTAGGAAAAATTACTCTAATAAACATGAAGCGATTCGACTAGACCACCAAAGGATCCTTTTAATTAGATCAACGAACGATCTTTTTAACTAGATCAACACATGATCTTCTTAACTAGACCGTCGCACGATCTCTTTAAATAGACCACTTAAGGGATCATTTATAGTTATATCATCACACGATATTTCTAATCAGATTTTCAAAATCAATCTGTTTAAGCAGACCATTCAAGAGGTCCAATTATAGAATAATACTTTATAACCAGAGGGACTTAACTACAATGTTGAAATCCATTAAGGGTTTAAGATAGTATCTTTGGATATCCTATTACGAATCTCTCGTATGAGATATGAAAGAGTCTGTGAGGATTTGGATGGATCACATACAACCACAAAACATGTAAGAAAACATATAAGCACAAATTTAGTTAACTTGATTCTTTATTTTGTTATCCTTAGGTATGGATATTAAAGCACACTAGGAATCCAATCTATGGATTTCATTTGGCACTTTAATGATTTACAAAGATCTATCTATAAAGATAGAGGGTTTCTCAATAAGAGTTTAACTTTGATTCTTAAAAGAAACGAGATTTTAAAGTTCTTGGGGAGATCACAAGTGATCATAATATGACAGAACCATACGAGTAGTTTGTCTTTGGGTTGACATCATAAGGTTTCATCAAGCATTCATACAAACGCATAAATTTTGCAGAAATAAAAACAACAAATCTTTATTTATGTATCAACGGAATTGTCTTGAAGTGTCAAAAGATAATAACTAAGGAAACACAAAACACTAATTGTTCACTGCTGCATCATTGTTCATATTTGCCTCATTGATGTTGAACACTCGTCCACGCGCTGGAGGTATGTTAACAAGCCTTGGGCAATTGTTCCTGTAGTGGGTAAGGTCACCACAGTTATAACATGACCCAGGAGGGAAACGTGCTTGAACAGCAGCAGGGTTTGCAGCAGCTTGATTTGCATAACGACAAACATTGATCAAATGTCCCAACCGCCCACAGTGGGTACATTTGTGACACTGCTCTTGCTCTAGATGATGACGGTTGCACTTGTTGCACAAAGGTGCGGTACCAACATAGTTTTGTCTTTTGCGAGGTTGTGCTGGCTGGTTCGGTGCAACTTGTTTGTCTTGAGTAGTTACAGCGTAGCTTTGAGAGGCTTTGCGCTTTTTCTTCTTGGACACCTCAGCACTTTCTTCCTTTGGTTCCACATGAGCAGTCTTGTCAGATGGTCTTAATTCGCCCTTCCGAAACAGCTTGCGCTTCCTGATTTGGGATTCAGTCAGAGTGGCAGCCAATTCAATGGCTTGTCTGACAGTAGTAGGGTTGCTGCCAGTAACGATATCCTGAACTACGTCAGGAAGCCCATCAATGTATTTCTCAATCGCCTTATCCAGAGGCGTAACCATAGTAGGGCATAACAAGCTCAATTCCTCATAGCGGTCAGTATAGGCTCGATGTTCCCCACTGTCTTGCTTTAAATCGTCAAATTCCCTTTCTAGAGCCCTAAGCTCATGACGAGGACAGAATTCCTTCATCATAAGAGCCCTAAGCTCGGCCCAAGTCTGTGCTAATGCAACCTCTGCACCGCGGTCTCTCATAACCCCGTTCCACCACGTAAGAGCCCTCTTCTGAAACACACTCGAAGAAAACTCGACCTTGCGATTTTCAGGACACTGAACGTGACGGAAAGTATTCTCAATGCTCTCGAACCACTGAAGAAGCCCAGTTGCTCCCTCAGAACCACTAAACTTGAGTGGTATAGCCGAGTTAAAAATCTTGAAATTGCATGGAGCATTGTTGTTGTTGTTGTTGTTGTTGATGATGATGGCTTGGGTTATTTGAGCATAAAGATTTGGGAAGGCAGCAGCCATTTGCTGCGCGATAATTTCCGCCAGTTCGGCATTCGCCATCTGATTGTCGCGTCGAGGAGGCATTCTAAAAGAGGAAACATGATAGGAAACGAGTGAGAGAATTAGATGAAAAGGATGAGATGAAACATATCTGATGAAAACAAGGATAGTGGTCATTTGTTTGTTACTACAAAGCAACAAACGACCTCGGTGATTAATCAAAGTAAATAGGCCAAAAATAATGTATCGCGAAGACATGCTCGCCTATAAGTGGACACTCACCCCAAGAGTTCCCAGGTAAGAGTGACTGGTCCGATTATGTGGATTTGTACAAACACTCTAGCCTTAGACAGAAAACTCAGGGTACAGGCATCCACCCTTCCAGTTTGCATGTGTTCACATTATTTAGACCAACTTTGACGGGATTTTGAAAATTCAAAGGGGTTCAAAACCTTATAACAGAGGGTTCAAAACCTAGTAATCAATCATCCTAGAACAGATGATTAGTTTTCAAAGCGGTTTTGAAATTTATGTTCCTGTTGGGGTCGTCGCCTAAGGATAGGTGACAATATTGTTTTATGACTAAACGCAAGTAAACTCGCGTTATGGTCCTAGGAAGGTTATAGACTAGGTCAAAGCATTACTAATAACCTAATTCCCTATAACCATTGGCTCTGATACCAACTTTTCTGTCACACCCCGACCACGTGGAACAACAAAACGTGGCGGAAACGTCGGGGAGTGTTGTAACAGAATCATTGTTTCATAACACATGGAAATTTAAATATTGTTTTATTGATTAAATGAACTCATTGTTCTATTACAATCACATAAGTACAACTATGATCTTCCAAGTTTTAAAGTTGCTAAGGCACGAGTCCATCCTAAATGTAGCATGTATCAACAATCATCTCAAGACAACACCTGAAACATGTGTAAAAATAGGTACGTCAGCATAAAAATGCCTGTGAGATACATAGGTTTTGTGAAAATGGGATTCATGACTTGAGTTTAAAGAAAACGTTTAATAACAGTCAGTCATGAACCTTGTAATTTGCTTTGTCTTGTAAATCATTTGAAAAACGATAAGATTGGATGATATGTATAAATAAGAGAACACTGTATTGTTAAACGGATAACCATGTAAAATGTGTTTGCATAAGATAAGTCGTTTGTAAAACAATGTCTCGTGTTATTTGTATAAAATGCCATATGTCTCAAATTGAAATGATTCAAATAACGCTACGATATGTAATACCATACAAACACTTATATATAGGAAGTACCAGCGGCGTATCCCCCATGCTTGTATCATATTACACACGCCTCGTTACTTAAGTCACTTACGCAAACCAAACCACCAATATAGAATGTTCATGCTTAAACCAATAGTCCAAGGTTATTGTATAACTCAAGTTAAATGTAAACCACGTAATGTATAAACAAAAGTTATGTATGGTAAGTGAAATGATGTAAGGTTAATCGAATAACCTTATAGCAGCATATTAACAGTATACTTTGGATTTGTAAATAACATATTAAAAATATGTTTTGGTTTGTTGATAAAATGCTTATGTTGGTTCTGTACAATACCACACATGAGAGTATATCAAACTATACTTTTTGGGAGTATATCAAAATATACTTTAAAGGTGCGATTTAAGAATTCATTCAGACCTGGTGCATCAAACTACACCTTTGAGACTATAGGGATACCACAAAGGAAATCCCTATTTGGATGGAGAAACAAATTGGTTTCAGACATTCCATGATAACAGGAATGGGGTGTCTAGTCCTATAGCGCTATATCATACTACCAATCGGTCTGGTGAACAAAATAAGTACTATTCCAACAATTACTTTTGTAATCTTTGAGAAATCAGTGTTTAAACCATAGATAATCAATCAGTTTGTTAAAAGATATGTATAATCAATTATACTTTGAAATCATGAAAATAACAGATAGGTACACATGCTTCACCCCAAAACAGTTGAAAACAGTAGAAGAGGGGAACTATGTACTCACCTGAGATTGCTTTGGAGTTCTTGTATAATAACCAGATAATGCTAAAGATCACGGGATATCAAACGGCACCTAATAGGTAGCTATGTTAATATATCGGACCAAAATGGAAGGATCGGATAGTACGCGGGTTCGTAAACCAAACGAGTATGGAGACTCGTGTAATATGGTTTAACAAAGCCTACATACTAAAATGAAACTTAACCTAAGTGCTTACGGTCCATCACGACCCGTTTAGGTAGCTTATGCTACCTTACGCGTCGTTCGCGTAGAACGCGTCTGGAACGCCTAACATCGTGACCACAAGGTATAACCTCGGGAGGTTATAGCTATGGTCACCTAATGTGTTTGGTCAGATCCTAATGATCGACCAAATGGGTCGGGTTCGAAAGTATAAGCGATGGTTTAGATCGCTTACCTTACGACCCTATATAAGCACTATACAAAAAGTGACGAGCTAAGCATGTTAGAACATGCTTAACTAAGTTTTAGAAAACAGGTTTCGCATCAAAGCAAACGGCTTTGATGCTCACGAGTAGTTTGGTTACAAAATATGCAAGAATGCACATTTTGGCCGAAACTACGACTCGTCACTGAGCCTAGATAACGTGGTAATCAGTAGGTATAGTCACTACGGACTATAACCATCGTGATCACGCTCACGTTATGAAGTTCCAAGAACTTCGTGTTGACCATAGGCTGGTCAACGCAGAAAGTCAACAAAACGTTGACTTTCGGACTCGAAAAGCGAATAAAAGAGCGAAAGAATACTTATGGAGGGTCCCCGAATGCTAATCTAGATCAAAATAGCTCAGGTATGAAACAAAGGTTCCAACTTAGAGCTTAGATCAGATTCTTGTGGGTTTTTGGAACAAAGGGGGGGGTATTTATAGGAAAAGCATAACCGTTAGGATCATTTATCGAATATCGTGCCACAATCGGGTGCGTACACTTGTCAAAAATGTGGTGGTTACTGAAAATGGCCTTTGGCCTTTGATTGGGTGAAAGGGCATTGCCCCTTGATCGTACGAAAGGCCAACTGCATTGATTAGAAACATTGAATCTGGTTTGACAGTCTGACGCGGCCCGCCTCAACATTTAGGCAAAACTCACGCGGGCCGCCTGAAGCTTCTGATCTGCACATACTTTCAAAAATGGCAGTTTTGGTCCCTGTTGCGTATTTAAGCCATTTCCGACACTTCTAAGGCCTGTAAAGCCATTTTTGAGGCCCTAAAATGATGCCTAAACATTGTGGACATGAAACATGCTCAAAAATGTTCCGGATGTCGGTTCGTTTGGCCGTACGTTCGCGATGTTCGCTTAATTACGACGGAATGCGCATAAGCGCGAAAGACGATCCAAATGACGCGACGAATGGATTTTTCTCATGCCAAACACTAAGGCATAATATAAGGATGCTTACATAAATTTTTGAATGTCCGGATGTATTCAGAACGTAAGTTATGCGCGAAAGTGCAAACTTGTGCACTTTTTGACACTTTTAGTCCCTGAATGATCCAAAAGTTTGTTTTAGCATACCAAACACCTCAAAGCCTATTTCTAAGCTATGTAAAGGATATTTATGGTATGTTTAACTTGTGGACATGTTCCGGAATGTTTGTTACAGTTCAAATTGGCATACTTTCGCAGTTTGTCAAGTTTAGTCCCTGTAAGCGAATTAACTTGTTTTTGCTATACCAAAGCCTTCAAAACTTATTTCTAAGTTATGTAAAGGTTATTTAAGGTATGTTGAGTATATGTTCCTGTTCCGGAGTATTTGTCGCATTAAACTGAGTACGTTTACGCACCAGTTTGCGTATAACTCTCCAGAAAGCGATGTAGAGCTCGAAATCGAACAAGAGTTGATATGTGCAAACGATACACATATTTGTACAAGTCCAAGGTATAAGATACAATATTTCATTGGTTTGGCGTTTGTTTGATGGTTGAAGTGACACAGGTGTCACAATGGGTAGTATACCCATTAGAATCACATTAAGGTTTAGGTCTTGGATGATGTTCTACTTCTTTAACATGTAAACATAAGTTTAACATCAAAGGTTCGAATGAGTATGTGCTTATACTTAGGTTAAACATTACATATTATTTAGGTCCAATATTCAAGTAGGAGGTAGAAGAATAAATCTCCATTTAGGCACCTCTAGTTACAAGGATGTCATGTATGGGGTAGGAAGACTAAGCTTCCATTTAGGCACCCCTTTGATGTTCACCACTTCACTTGATGTAAAGACAACCAAGGAGGGTCACGAACTAAGGTTTATACAAGTATGTAAAATAAACTAAACTAATAGAAATCATCAAATCATGTGAGGATTGTATGTTTGGACAACCCAAGTTGTTCCATAATCACTCATGCATCAAAGTCTAAGTTTGACATGACTTGTGGGTTAAAACCCTAAACAAAACACCAAGTTTATGATGTTTAATCCTCTGATTTTTAAGTGTCTCAACCTTGTTTTTAAGCTTAACCAACCACGAGAAGTGTTGTAAGCATTAGGACATAGGTGTGAGATGAGTAGGCTCAAGTTTGATAAGAAATAACAAGTTGTTGAATAATAATAAACAAAACAGAAAGCTTCAGTCCATTTTAGGGCAAATCCAAGCATGATTCTTCCAAGGAAAAACCAAGGATTCAAACCCAATGACATAACAAAGCAATATGAAGAAGAACCAAGTGATTTGGTTGAGAAATGAGCAAGTTACACTCACTTTTGTGAAGATACAAGAATCTGTCCAAAACTCAGATTTACTGCAGATTAAGAGTGATTTTGTGAAGATTAGAGAGTTGTGAAAGTGTCAAATGGGTTGGAGAAGGTGGGTATTTATAATGGAGGAGTTATAAGATGATTGGAGGTGATTAGAGGTGGATTAAAGGTGATTGGGTGGGTTAGATTAATGGGATTTCATGCATGCAGCTCAAAGAAACACACATTCTGCCGAAACAGGGGCCTAGCGTGACGCCTAGGGCCTTGGCGTCACGCGGCGCCTCACTTTTGATAAGTTCCATTTTGTTGCACTTTGGTCCCTGTAGTTTCTTGTTTGATTTATTTTGATGCCTTTTTGATAGTTTAGGGACTTGTTTGGTCATAAAGGCATAGTATAAGGTGAAATCAAGTACGACGATCATAATCAAAGTATAATTAAGTGTATAAATGTCATAACTAAGTATCGTTCTCGTTCAAAACACGTTCAATGCATAAGTTTAGTTTAATTACAAGTTTAGCACATAGTTTCCAAGAATAACGTTCAAGCACAAATTGATTCACCAATCGAACATACGAGCATAATTAGAGTGTGTACAACATAAATGTAACAAAATACAAGTTTCATTAATGATCCAAGTCTCGGTTTAACAATGATTACAAGGAAAGAACGATTACAAGAATACAAGGTTTTCAAAAATAGAATTTCAAGCAATGGTTTCTAAATAGGGAAATTATGAAAACGCAGGGCGTTACAATGTTAACGGGTGTTATTAGGCTAAAGGGTATGGAGAGCCTCATCCCCAAGGGGATGGGCCGCCACGTAGGCTCGGCTTGGAGGGGATGGACCTAGGGGGGATGGGGGATGAGCCCCTTTATATATATATATATATATATATATATATATATATATATATATATATATATATATATATATATATATATATAGAGAGAGAGAGAGAGAGAGAAAGTATAATGTACTTCAAGGCTTAACCTACATTAACATACATGACAAAAAATATAACGTGCGTTATTATCATAGAACGTGCGTGATTATAGTCCCATGCGTGATATAGAACATAGTTCATAAATGTAAAGAGAGTATAAAATATCTATTGGTCATGTGTGTTATACTTTGTGAAAGAAGGGAAATGCTACTCTTGTTTTAAAAAAAGATTTACATACGTTGAACATGGTTGGTTCTTATGAAGTTTCCTTGCCCACACATTTTAAATTAAATTGACGTATTGAATAATGGTTGAAAAGGTTCTAGAAGTAAATGAGTTTGCATCGTTTTAAATGATCTTGCGTTAAAGAGGAAATTCGAAATTTTGAGATTTTTGTGACTGCGTTGATTCTTAAGAAAAGGATTTTGGTATACGATCTTAGTGATTGTTGAAAAAGCGTCTTTAATAAAACACTTTACTGATTTTGAAAGAAATTTTAGTAAATGATCGAATAGCATTGGTAGTATTTGGTAGGTGTGCGTGAAAAAGTTGGTTTGATTCCCAATTGAAAATAGAAAATCTCTAGTTTAAGGACATAAGATGAGCCCTTTTCAATAGTTACGTTGAATACAAAATTTCGTGGGCAATGGATTTATTAAACCAACTAGGTTGATAAGTAGTATTTCGTAAATTTTGAAAATCGAGGAATAAGCGTTTATGGCAAAGGTTAAGAATTTTGTGTGTGTGAGCTATATAAAAAAATAGATTGTAGAATAAGGAATTCGTTCATATAATACAATGCACGTTGAAATAAATAGAGATTTGGCTAATGATAAACGATTTAGATATAAATGTGATCATGTTTACGTAACATAGTCCATTAAGGAAAATATTGGTAACGATCACCTAGGTAAGGGAATCACCCCTAATTCGTTGGCGAGGTCGTTGTAAGATGAGAAAAGGAACGGAGATAGTCGTCAAGGTAAGGGAATCACTCCCATCTTGATGATATGTCTCCATTTATTGTTACAAGGGGTATAAATAAAATTATGTGAAATCATGTATGTAAATAATGTATAAATGTATGATAAAGTATTTGTACGATATATGCGTAAAAGTGAAATTTCAAAAATAATTCGAATTCAAAAAGAGGGAATAGGTGAGACTTGGTCAATGTTTGTTTAAGAAAATGAAATCGATCACATAGCATAAAGGGTCACATAGCATAAAGGGTTCAAGCTTGATTTACATAGCATAAAAGGTTAAGACATCTCATATAGCATAATCATGAGTTTCACATAGCCTAACATGAATAAATGAAAGCATCATAAAATTTAGTTTGTTCACGAGAGGGATTATTATTGTTTGCGATTGCGATAACGTGCAAAATGATTAAAACGACATTTGAAAATGAACGAACGTTCAAGTATAAAATCACGTATAAATTGAGATACATAAAAGAGAGGCTCAATGAAACATTGGATTGTTTCGGGTAGAGAAACGTCGACTATTCCAAAGTGGGTCGAAAGTTCTTTCGAATTAGAGATATTGTGCTTTGGCTTATAAGTAAGATACTCTCGTCGAGAAGCGATTAACGGTATCTTACCCTTCCGGTTACTACACATCTCTAAATGATTGAAACCTTCGGGACTTTGGCGAGAATAAAAATCGAGGAATGGGACTTAATCGACGAGATGCGGGTTTCACCCCTAACTTGACGATTTCGTACCCTAAATGTGGTTGGTACTCGTCGATCAAAAATAAAATTTTGACACTTTGACGAGGGTCCACTAGAGTTGAAATGGAAATTACCATTAAGTTGTGGATGTCACTCCTAGCTTAATGGTGAAATTTCGTGCAAAATAGATTAAAGGTAGGATGAGGGTCGTTTACCAAATTGTGGGTTTCACGCCTATTTTGGTAAATTCTTCTCGTTGATGTTACAAGAGTATAAAAATAGCATAAGTGTATTTGTGTTAGCCTTAGGGAAGGCACATAAATTTAATCAAAAGTATAGCTAGGAAGCATGCATGGTAGAGTACAAAAGTTTTAAACAACAAATAAGAGGCAAAATTTTCCTAGAACTATAGATTAGGGCAAAAGCATGGCAATTTTCCTAATTCCCTAGAGTTATGGCTCTGATACCAATCTGTCACACCCCAACCAATGGCGGAAACATCGGGATGAGACGAACAAACTGCTCAAAACATCATAACACTATGTGACAATATTAATTTAATTCAAAATTTCATTTCAAGACTAAATTTCATACAAGATTCAAATAAAAATAGCAACATTGTTTCAAATTGTAACATAACAACAAAGATAGATTAATCTAGGTGTGTATCTAGTCCACCCTAAATCTTGTTTCGTCTTGCATATCACCTCAATAATTAACCTGCAACAAGTATTAAAATAGAGTTCAATGCAAAAGCAAAGGCGAGTATACAAGTTTGACTACATAGCATAATAGAATAAAAACTCATATCCAACATGTTACATAGCGAATAAATTTACTAGCGATGCAATTTTGGCGTACTATATGATCAAACCCAAGAATACAACGCATAAAATAGCCTAATCCCAATAGTTTAGCGGGGTGGTAATGTTTAACTTAACAATACCCAATAGAATAGCGGGCGGGGCGTTAATCATATAGCGCTATAATTGTTAAGGTGGGCTAGCAAAGTTAATGAGCATATAACGTTCCAAATCGTTCATAGAGCATACAAGCATAGCAAATATTCACAATAGTTTCATGTCACGTTCATAGATAGAGTATGTTTTGTTTAAGCATAAAAGTTGTTTTGAATAGGTATACATGTTGCATCCCAAAGTGTAAAGGGGAAAAAGGGATCGAATATACTCACGGTTTACAAGTCTTGACTTGAAGATCCGAGAGTAAGCTTGGTGGATGATTTAGCTTGGAGCACCTAGTCCTTCTACACGAGGAAACGTAGGTGTGTGAGTTTGGCGTTTACGGAAGATTAGGAATATGGAATAACTTAGCATAAAGAAAATATATATGTATGTAAAAATAATCATCTTTTAAACCTTATAACCATCATATGACACTAGGTAACCACTATGGTTATTTAATGTTTTTCATGGGTAGTATACCCATTAGAATCATATTAAGGTTTAGGTCTTGGATGATGTTCTACTTCTTTAACATGTAAACATAAGTTTAACATCAAAGGTTCGAATGAGTATGTGCTTATACTTAGGTTAAACATTACATATTATTTAGGTCCAATATTCAAGTAGGAGGTAGAAGAATAAATCTCCATTTAGGCACCTCTAGTTACAAGGATGTCATGTATGGGGTAGGAAGACTAAGCTTTCATTTAGGCACCCCTTTGATGTTCACCACTTCACTTGATGTAAAGACAACCAAGGAGGGTCACGAACTAAGGTTTATACAAGTATGTAAAATAAACTAAACTAATAGAAATCATCAAATCATGTGAGGATTGTATGTTTGGACAACCCAAGTTGTTCCATAATCACTCATGCATCAAAGTCTAAGTTTGACATGACTTGTGGGTTAAAACCCTAAACAAAACACCAAGTTTATGAGGTTTAATCCTCTGATTTTTAAGTGTCTCAACCTTGTTTTTAAGCTTAACCAACCACGAGAAGTGTTGTAAGCATTAAGACATAGGTGTGAGATGAGTAGGCTCAAGTTTGATAAGAAATAACAAGTTGTTGATTAATAATAAACAAAACAGAAAGCTTCAGTCCATTTTAGGGCAAATCCAAGCATGATTCTTCCAAGGAAAAACCAAGGATTCAAACCCAATGACATAACAAAGCAATATGAAGAAGAACCAAGTGATTTGGTTGAGAAATGAGCAAGTTACACTCACTTTTGTGAAGATACAAGAATCTGTCTAAAACTCAGATTTACTGCAGATTAAGAGTGATTTTGTGAAGATTAGAGAGTTGTGAAAGTGTCAAATGGGTTGGAGAAGGTGGGTATTTATAATGGAGGAGTTATAAGATGATTGGAGGTGATTAGAGGTGGATTAAAGGTGATTGGGTGGGTTAGATTAATGGGATTTCGTGCATGCAGCTCAAAGAAACACACATTCTGCCGAAACAGGGGCCTAGCGTGACGCCTAGGGCCTTGGCGTCACGCGGCGCCTCACTTTTGATAAGTTCCATTTTGTTGCACTTTGGTCCCTGTAGTTTCTTGTTTGATTTATTTTGATGCCTTTTTGATAGTTTAGGGACTTGTTTGGTCATAAAGGCATAGTATAAGGTGAAATCAAGTACGACGATCATAATCAAAGTATAATTAAGCGTATAAATGTCATAACTAAGTATCGTTCTCGTTCAAAACACGTTCAATGCATAAGTTTAGTTTAATTACAAGTTTAGCACATAGTTTCCAAGAATAACATTCAAGCACAAATTGATTCACCAATCGAACATACGAGCATAATTAGAGTGTGTACAACATAAATGTAACAAAATACAAGTTTCATTAATGATCCAAGTCTCGGTTTAACAATGATTACAAGGAAAGAACGATTACAAGAATACAAGGTTTCCAAAAATAGAATTTCAAGCAATGGTTTCTAAATAGGGAAATTATGAAAACGCAGGGCGTTACAATGTTAACGGGTGTTATTAGGCTAAAGGGTATGGAGAGCCTCATCCCCAAGGGGATGGGCCGCCACGTAGGCTCGGCTTGGAGGGGATGGACCTAGGGGGATGGGGGATGAGCCCCTTTATATATATATATATATATATATATATATATATATATATATATATATATATATATATATATATAGAGAGAGAGAGAGAGAGAGAGAGAGAGATAAAGTATAATGTACTTCAAGGCTTAACCTACATTAACATACATGACAAAAAATATAACGTGCGTTATTATCATAGAACGTGCGTGATTATTGTCCCATGCGTGATTATGTGGTCCCATGCGTGATTATGTGGTCCCATGCGTGATTATACCCCTGATCCAACGGTTACCATTGTCTCCTACGTGATGTATGATAAGGCTTTTTGTATGTTAACCTTACTATATATATATATATATATATATATATATATATATATAGGGAGCCACTAAAATGAAAACCACCCCGAGTTGTAAGAACCGCGAGAACTACACCCCACGGCTGGGCGTTCACCATGATTTTTTTTACAACTAGATGTGTGTATTATAAACACAGCCGTAAAAAAAAATTTAAACGCCGCGGCCGAGGGGGTAGTTTTTTACACCACAAGTTTGGTGAAAAAAAAAAAGAAAAAAGAAAAAAATTAAAAACACCAAACTTGTGGTGTAAAAAACTACCCCCTCGGCCGCGGCGTTTAAAATTTTTTTTTTTTTACGGCTGTGTTTATAATACACACATCTAGTTGCAAAAAAAAATCATGGTGAACGCCCACCCGTGGGGTGTAGTTCTCGCGGTTCTTACAACTCGAGGTGGTTTTCATTCTAGCAGCCCCTATATATATATATATATATATATATATATATATATATATATATATATATGTATGTATAGATGTGTGTGTGTTAGGAGAGAGGAGAAAGGCACGGCACATCCGGCTGTGGGGAGCCGATGTTGCCGAGCCGACCCTATGGGGGCGGTGTGGGGGACCGGCGCCGGTCCTAGCCGGGCCTCAGCCGGCCCCCATACCCTTCAGTCTTAAAATCTCCACTGGTTAACATGTTAACTTAAACGAAAAGAATAAGAAATTAATGTTATTTATCATCAATGTTTATTATTGCTAAAAAGTTAATGAAATATTATTATTATTATTATTTATTTTATATATAATTTAAGTATTTAATATTAGAATAATTAAAAAAATAGCGAGTGAAGTAGAGTTAACAAGGTTAAATCATTTCCTTAAGACGAGGTGTAGTAAAAAAAGGAAAAAAAAAAAAACGGGTGATATGATGCTTATATGAAGTTTAAGAATGGTTAAGGTATACTTCGTTGCCTAATCGAAAGTTTAATAAAGTCTGGAATTGTTAATAAAGTCGGGTCATGTCAGAAATCACACCTCTAGTTTTATATATTTTATTATTTTATTGAAAAATATTATATCATAAACTCTCGAACATTTTTTTGTATTTAATATTTGTATTATATTGATATATATATATTTTATAAACTGTTTTTTTTTTTTTTTTAAATTGCAACACACTCTGAACAATTGTGTTGTTCTACTATTTTACACATTACACAATATTGTCACATGTCCAGCTTTGTAATGATTTTTCTATTACGAAAATTAGGGTGCTGTAATCCTATTTTACAAGGTCTCCATTTAAGTTAACTAATTATGTAATAAAATCAAAATACGGTACCACCTAGTCGCTTTATGTAGTTTTATATCATTCAATCCTTAGTCAATTTCACTCTTATATTGTACTTTAAAATGTAACAGTTTTAGTCAATTTCACTCTTATATTGTACTTTCATATGCATCATATTGTACTTTCATATGTATCAGTTTATACTTTTGTAAAAAAAAATATAGAACTTAATCATGTTTATTCAATAATAATACAATCGCATTAGTAAAACTTACTTATAGGAGTAGTTTATCTTTGAAGATGATGATTAAGCCTTGATTTCAGATATGGTACCTTGTTTTGATGGATCACCTTAGACTATAGGGTGTGGTCATGACCACCATGACCCTTCACATCAGCGTCATGTCACCCAACTCTAATCCATCATCTAATACCAATACCTTAAAGGTGTGGTCATGACCTAAACCACTCATGGCCGGCTCAACCGTTTTAGAGACCCAAAGCGAACCAGAGATCTGGAGCCTACTAAATAAGGTTCTTTTTGTTGGGCTTGTACCAATTGGATTTTGGGCTTCGTATTTAAAAATAACATACGAAAAAAGCGGCCTAACAATGTCTCGAACCATCGCCTTACTTGTAGATAGAGAGAAAGTTTACCACTAAATCAACCTACCATTTTATGTTTACACACCTTAATTTAAATATATATACAAAAACTAGTAGTCTTTTTTAAATTTGGGGTCTTTCTTAAATGGTGGCCCAAAGCCCTTGCTTGGGTTTACTTACCCTTGGGCTGGCCCTGAAACCACTATCTCCTTACTTATTTTAATTTATTTTTAAAGGAATCGGAAATCTTTGAAAATGGGAAAGAGGATCGTGGTTGCCGTGGTTTAACCCACGCGAACCATTGTAGATTAGGCAAGGAGACGGTGTAGCCTTCCATTCATGGTCCTACGTGGAGAATCATGTCCTAACCCACGCCCCACGCCCCTCACCCTTCAACCTTAGAGAGAATTGTCCATGGTCTTTTTAAGGAATTTTTCTACTATTGATCAATACCAAAGATCAATCAATGATAATCATGAATGGTGATCGATATGAAAATTCTATGCATTTTCTTATTAAAAGGTACTTAAATGGAAATTTTAATTGTCTCGTTGAACTAATGAATATTTACAATTACTACCATCAACTAATTGTCGGAGACTAGTTACGTTATATTGATAATGCACTCAAACGATCCGTAAGGCCACATTAACGTTCTAACATTAAAATCCATGTCTATTACTATTCAATCACATCTTGATGTGCAAAACCTTCTATACAATTTTATTTAAAAGCTTAGATTATTATCGAGAAAAATTAATTTCTTACCATCATATTTAAAACACTACATGTTTTAGAAAGGTAAACAAATTGGACACAAAGTGTCTTTATTAGTTAACCTAACCCAACATCTTTTCGATTCGTGCAACCGGTTAATTTGGCCAAAGCTACACGAGATAAACCAGGGGCGCAGCTTTCAAGAGGCCGGGGTTTGGGGGGGGGGGGGTGCGGGACCCCCCAACTTTTCGCTCAGTAGTGTTATGCATGTACGTTTCGTATAGATTTTTTTAGATACATACGTTTTCGACCCCTCCCAAATATTAGGTCCGGTGACTTTCGACCCCCGGTGGAAATTTTCAAGCTTCGTCACCGGATAAAACCACAACCGTTGCGGTTTAATTCCAAACAAAATGAATATACAAAACGCTTTACAAGCCATGAGCTAGTCGTTAATATTCTTTTTTTATATATTCTCCGTTATTCAATAGGTGTGTTACGTGTTCATTTGTGTCATATTCATTACCTAAAAAGGCCATATATATCAAGACCGTTTTACTTAAATAATGGCCAATATTTAATGTAGCATAGTACTTGATAGAAAACAAAGTGGCCTATGAGGTAACTTGTTACCTAACAATTTCATAAACTTTTATTGGTAGTTAGGCATGGATGTGCAATATACACGTTTTTACCCATATTATAGAATTTTATTTTTTAAGATATTAACAACACTATCCTAATTTACTTTTTGATATGATATATATTTGGTTATTTTATTTCATATTATTTTTGTAATTTTATCACACTACGTGGTTAATTACATGGTTAACGGTTTTATATTGGTTTTGAAAACCAAACCGATCTTTAAACATACCTCGAGCCTGTCATTTAGTCTTAGAACACAAAATATATATTAAACGGAAAAAATATATATAATGTAACTTTGAGAGGTCTAGAAATTGAGCCCTTCACTTTGAATGGGAAAACATCTCACATCCGTTGAAAACCTAACCTACAATGATATTTCATTCGATTCAATGCTATCTCGTGCTATTGTTCATCTGACGGATACCTAACCTTCACTTAAACACGAAACGGCTTCTTGGTTCAATCATGACCATATGGTCTATTGACTATCGACTTAATTGGAAGAAGCTAAACAATGAGTCATGTGATTGCCCGTTTTATTAGTTTAAATGGTGTCTCGGTTGATTTCCAGTTTAAATAGAATGCTTTTAACACATAAAAAACACCAGAGAGAATTCTTATTTTTGTGAATAAGGTCTTTTTAATGCTATGAAATTATATTTTGTGAATGTGCTTGCTAATTATATACTTGTATTGAAAATGATGTTTGAAGTATAAGAATGTTATGGCCAATGCGTGTTGGAAGCATTATAGATTAAGAGACAAAAAGCAAAAAGGTCGTGAAATGAAATGAAATTCCACACACAATTAACTAAAGAGACGTGTCCATTTTTTGTAGCATTGATAACCTATCCTAATCTCTCTTTTGACTAATCAAATAAAAATATAATAAAAAAATGTCAAAAGAAAACCTTTGACCCAATTTTGTATCCATGGTTAATTATATTATATTATATTATTATTTAATAGATCACTGTTTAAATTTGAATGAAAATCACGGTTTAAATTTGAATGGTTAATTATAAAAAATGTCTTTTATAAGATTTTGGTATTAGCGTGCGAGACGTAGTATATAGTATTATAGATATATTTTAGAGTTTTCTTTAACCATTAAGTAATTATCTTAAAGTATATAAGAGAAATTTTATTTAAGTGGGTGACCTGCCAGACTAACATGATGGTGTGTGAAGATGTTCTATGTGGTGACACCTCCTCCGCATGCATTCATTCATCGTACCGGTCTAATTCTATCCATAAGTTTCTTTGAGGGGAGGGGGATGGTTTGGTTTTATAAAAGAACCATATAATAAACAACACCAATTAAATTTAAGATGTGTAGAGTGTCTTGGGGTTCTTGAAAACACCTTTGGTTTGGAAAAGAGTAAAATACACGGATAGTCCCTTTGATTTTGTAAAATAACACGTATAGTTTTCAACTTTTAGAAATTACACCGGTTCTTCCTCTGATTTGACAGTTTGTTACTCTGATAGCCTCTGGAGTGGATGGAGGTTAGTTTTCTCAGTTAAGTGGATGTGAAATGACAAAACTACCCTTACTATTAAATATAATAACTTAAGCATTAAAAGAAATATATATCTTTTTATTATTTATTTAATCAAGTGGGGTCCATAATCCGTATCTTCGTCAACCCAACCCAACCCACCCATATCCCCTCCTTTGCCGACAGACCCACCCCACCCTCCTCTGCATACATATCTAGGGAGAGAGAGACAATGTCGCCGACAGAGTGGAAACCGCCAATCAACACTCTTCTCCAGTCTGAGTCGCCGACATCGTCTCGGAAACCGCTAAACGATCCAAAGTAGGGGTGTGAATTTCTGACACAACCCGAAAACCCGACACGAACCTAACACGAAATTCGCGGGTTTAGGTTTAGTTCTAAACGGATTCGGGTCAGTTTCAGGTTGAACCCGCGAACCCGTTTAGGTTAACGGGTCGGGTTTGGGTCAACCTGGTCGGATTGGCGGGTTGACCCGTTTAACACATTTATACTATATTATATCTTTTTACAATATAGTTTATGTCATAAATTAAATGAGGTGTGTATTTTATGCCATGATCAAGAAATTAACATAGATTTTATAATTTAAATATGATATTATTATATACATTTGTGGTTTTAAGTAAATTTTAATTTTAATATATTAATTTCCGAAAAAATAAAAAAATATTTGGGTTGAACGGGTCGTGTTCGGGTCAACCCACGAACTTCAGGTTTGTTTGATTGATTATCATGACATGAACAAGTTTTGCTGGTCATCTATGAGCTCATAGTTTGATTATCATGCATGGGTACAACTATTTCATAAGGCTGCACGGTGTGGGCTTCGGCCTTAGACCGTCCCCCACCGGTGCCGCACCTCCACCCATCTCCCCCCCCCCCCGGGCATCCAAATCGTCGGGATCTTGCAGTTCAAGCCGGTCCACTACAGGACAAACTCCCCTCACACACACATATACATACAAGCTGGGCTCTATAGAAAACTCTATCTTTTTTTAGAAAACTATGCAAACCCATTGTCATCCATTGATTACCTTTCATCTAACTTGATCAATGGCTCTCATAATTTTGGTAACAATTATATTTAAAAGAAATCTTATAATACACATTAGTAAGGGAGAAGGGCATTTAAGGCACTGAAAATCTGACTTTTCTCTTACAACTTTATTTCTCTTACACACACATGTTATCTCGTGTGAAAGAGAAAATGTTTGAAGATTGTTGTTTTAGAGAGAGAACGACGGCAGGATGAAGGTTTTTAGAGAGATGATTTTTTTTGTTTTAGAGAGAGAAACAACAATCTTCATCATGTTCATCTATACACCAAGAACACACATACAAGTGTGTGAGAGAGAAGAAGTTTGAAGTATGTTGTTTTAGAGAGAGAACGATGACACACGCACGAGTGTGTGTGTGAGAAGAAGGTTTGAAGATCTTCTTCATGTTCATCGGACGGTTATAGATCCGGTAAGTGTTCTTGAAATATCATTTCACACTTGATTTTTTGTTGAAATGGTTATTAATATGTTTTTGTGTGCTGAAAGTGTTTTAGTAATGGTTGTTAATATGATTTTGTATTTAAATAAATCAAAAACTTTAGGATGAGATTTTGAACGGGTTTTTTTGTTGGTTTGGTTGCTTGTTAGGGGCTTTTGATCTTAACAATAGCTGTTTTTTGTTGGTTTGGGTTGCTTGTTTGGGCTTTTGATCTGAACAGTAGTTGTTTGGTTGCTTGATTCACAGACTCAGGCCCATAACATATGTTAAGCCCCCCTGTTAGAATGTTATATAACATGTGTTGATTTACAGAAACAAACCCATAAAGATATTCAATTGACAAGCTGGATAGATGTAGGCGAAGTTAATGCGTGTTCTAGTAATGGTTAATGTTCATGTATTTTAAATAAATCCAAAACTTTAGGATGAGATTTTGAACGGGTTTTTTTGTTGGTTTGGTTGCTTGTTTGGGGCTTTTGATCTTAACAATAATTGTTTTTTTGTTGGGTTGCTTGATTTACAGAGACAGACCCATAACATGTGTTAAGCACCTGTTAGAATGATATATAACGTGTGTTGATTTACAGAAACAGATCCATAAAAGATATTCAATTGACAAGCTGGATGGATGTAGGCGACATTAATGCGAGGACACTGAATAAGTCACATCCTTTGGAAAAGAAGTCTTCGTTCATTTATAACATGTGTTGGTGTTCATGCTGTAACAGAACACCATGATGTAACCTGACATGTGTTCATGTATAACATGTGTTAAGCCCCTGTTAGAATGATATATAACGTGTGTTAACCTTTTGTTAATTAAAAAAAACAAGTAATATCTATTTTATTTTTGTTGATGTTTAAAATATCCGATAATGTGGATACTGAGCGTAAAACTTGTACAAGTAATAAATGTACAAGTTAGTATGTAACGTGTAATATGTAACGAGCCATTTATGGTAACACATGTACCGGTAATTTTGGAATATATAATATGAAACGGGTCATTTGTTTTGCACATTTTGGAATGTATAACATGTGTTAAGCCTCTGTTATAATCTTTTTGTAACCTGACATGTATTCATGTATAAGCTAGTGGTTGACAAAACACCATGGATGTGTATATAATGATCTAACATGTGTTACAATTTGTCTGTTCGGAACATGTAATTGCTTAACATGTGACAAGGGTGAAAACAGTCGACGGGGGCGATGAGTTTAATGGTGAGCTTAGTTAATATCGTAATCTTGTAGTAACCCCACTTGTACAATATCGTAATCTTGTTGTAACCCCACTTGTATACATATGATAACATGTAAGCATCCATTATAACCCTACTTGTATTCATGTATATGAAAGTGGTTTGCAAAACACCATGATGTGCATATACTGATCGTAACCCGTGTACAAGTTAATATGGAACATACAAGTTAATATTGTAACACCATATACCTGGGATAACATGTGTTAAGCCTCTGTTATAATCTTGGTTTAACCCAACATGGTGTCATGTATAAGCTAGTGGTTTCCAAAACACCATGATTTGTATATACATACTGTAACATGTGTAACGTGTGTTAAGCCTCTATTATAACGTGTGTTAAGACTTCCAGAATGGATGCATAAACTCCAATAGTAACTTAATAACAACATAGTATACCTGATATAACGTCTGTTAAGCCTCTTTTATAACGTGTGTTAAGACTTCCAGAATGTGTTAAGTCCATACCGTTTTAACATCATGTACTAGACAAAACAATAAGAGTCTCACATTATTACTAGTAAACGAAAATACATAGCACTAAGAAAATGGTGGAGCTTCCTTTGACAGTCTGCCTTAGCTTTTCAGCGGCTACCTTTGCTGCCTTAGCTTTTCAGCGGCTGCCCTTGCTTGTTTGGGTTGGTCTTGAAACGGTTTGTAAACATGTGTTTTCATGTCACACGTAACACGTGTTACGTTATACATGGGTTTCATGTCACATGTGACACATGCATGTCTGAGAAGTTCAAGCTATAACACGTGTTAGTTGTGTTGTGCTGTAACATAAACATGGTCATGATCCTTGAGCATCTGATCCACGTTTGACGAAACCAACGGTCCCGAAAATTGGATCTTAGTTCCCTTGTATCCATCAGCGTCCTAATAACAAAAAGATAAGATAACCGTTAAGTCGTTAATCAAACATAAATATTAACACATTCATAGCCAGATTTTTTTTTTCTCAAATAACATCACAAAAACAGTTACTATTCAGATCAAAAGCCCCAAACAAAGCAACCAAACAAACAAAAAACAGTTACTATTCAGATCAAAAGCCCAAACAAGCAACCAAACCAATCACAACTTTTTAACACAAAAATAAAAACCTGCGAATTACATAAACGTTTACCCCTTTTAAGAACCATTTTAACAAAAAAAAATCATGTTTCATCTCTAAAACAACCATTACACAAAAACCTATTAACAACCATTTTAACAAAAACATCAAGTGTGAAATGATTTTTAAAATAAAATACTCAAGAGATTATTGTTTCTCTCTCTCTCTAAAACATCAACTTTCTCTCTCTAAAACACTTACCAGATCTAGAACCATGTGATGAACACGATGAAGATCTTCAAACTTGCTTCTCTCTATGTGTTCTTGGTGTTCTTGATAAACATGATGAAGATTGTAGAGCAAACCTGGAACATTATCTTCATTGTAGAACACATCATCGTTGTCAAATGAAGATGTTTTGGGTTTTCATGGTCGAGCACATCAGAGTATCCTCCATCTTCCTTTAGATCTACCAATGTTGATGGATGCTCCATAGTGCATTAATGGCGGATCTAGGGTGAAATGAGTGGTTTAAGAAGATTAACATATTTTGAAAAAAAAACTGGTTAATCTAAATCTAATAAAAAACTCCCATTAATGCCACATGGCATTTTCTTATTCAAAATTTCAATTAATGCCACATGGCATTTTCTTATACAAATCACTAATAATAATATGATTATTTAATAAATATCTAATTCTAATTAATGATTATTATTAATAATATTATGCTATTGATATTTATATTAATTAAAATTCAAGATTAATAATTAAAAAAATACTTAAAGTTTTTATTAAAATAATATTTTAACTTTTCTTTTAACGGCGGTTATCTATAATTTTAAAACCTATGATTTTAATACTTTTTAAAATGAATAATTATGCTTAAATTTTTTTCATATGATCTATAATTTTCATATTCCACATATTAGTTGTGGTTTCCGATTTATTGTATTTTACAATAATTTATGCTTTAGGTGAGTACTATGAACTACTCAGTTCAATCACATATTTGTAATAGAATTTTTGTTTCTCTTTTACTGGAAAACGTTTGAATCTTATTTATCATTCTTTTTAGGTTGTAACGGGTTAATGTCAAAACGGGTGATTTTTTACGGGTCAAAAGGATATGAGTCATGTTAGGCAAACGTTTCAACAACTTTTGTGCATTCTATTTTTTTATATATAGACATTTTGTAATGTTTGATGTATTGTTAATGACTAATGAAAACATATTATCAAAAGTATGACATATGATTTCTTTCTAATAAAACAATAGCATTCAAACACTTTTGACACATTTTGTCATTTCAATTTTTTGTTTTTTTAAATGAAATATGTTACTCAGTTGAATCTTTTCGATAAAATACGACTTTAATTGACCGTTTGCGCTATCATATATAAAATGTAATTTATGTTCTATGATGTATTTAGAGATTTATAATATATACATATATATACAAACAGCCCGTGTAATACGCGGGTCTATAGTCTAGTTTGAAATAAAGTAAAGAAAATGGAGGATGATAGGTGTGAATGATGTGATGGGTGATAGTGTCAAATCAGGTTGGTCAAAATATCTTGGGAGTGGGGTATGAATATGTAAATTTACCATTGTGCCCTCAAAAGCTAAAAAAGATATGAAGGTGGCTGGGACACGTGGCAACATGTAGGCCATTAGATGGGTTTGCAAAGTTTTTTAAAAATCAAAGGTTTTCTATGGAGCATTACCCTATATATATATATATATATACACACACACACAGAAACGGGATTGGGAGAAAACACTCAAAAGTGTGAGAACAGTGAGAACGCTTCCTGGCCCAACACATGTCACGCCGGTTAGAAAAGGGCGGAGGGGCTTTTTTGTCCTTTCATCTTCTGTTTTTCCAGTTCCGCTTTTCCCAATATTGTTTTAATTATTGGTTTTTAAGATTTTTTGCGTTAACCAAATTCAATAATTAATGGCGTTTTAATGGTTTCATTGTACCAACATTTTAGCGTTTATGGCGTTTATTCACATCGTATGCCATTGGAACCCAGGGGGCAAGAAATCTATTTCAATGACGTTTTTCAAGGGGTTTAAACAAGATGGCCTATTGTTCTATTATTTTTTATAAACATTTTGGCGTTTGTGGTATCTTAGCGTTTTACTATTGTTAAATTATATTTAAACCACAGGAAAAAAAAATACAATGGAAGAAAATAAAGTAAAAATCCTAATCGGATCTCTTTTCACTATCATCAGTCTCTCTCTTCTTTAATAGTACAAGATCTGTCACCAAATATATGGCGTTTTATGTAAAACTTAACAAACCCATCGGTTTGATTTTTTTGCCTGCTCGTCTGTTGAACTGGCTTTTTTGTGGATGTTTAGGGACATAGATCTATGGCGTGTGAGTGGGTTTTTCGCTTTTTCTTTATCTGGATCTTCATCTTTATAATCAACCCACTCTTCAGTGTCATTGATCTTTTCTCCTCATCCAAACCTTCTTCAAGAACAAAAAAAATACAAAATGTCATATGACTGGCATCAGTATCTTTTTCTTGAAATTTTGTCCATCTCATGCAGCAAAATCTTTCCGAGTTACTCCCCTCTGATAACAATTCATTCAGTTTATTTTTGGCGTTTTACAGTGAGTGGTATTTAGTAGTATTGGCGTTTGTTTTTTTAGGCGAGATTTTACTATAATTAAGTTTGGCGTTTTATATCTAATGGCGTTTTACTTAGTATGGTCTGTGATTTTTGTTTTTGGCGTTTTATTTCATGAGATGGCGTTTTGTGTGGAGTAGTCAAAAGACCCTTTTACCCTTAATGAAGCGCGTCCACGTAATAAAATTGATGTTTTTTACGAAAACGCCACCACGCCAATCTAGTCCATAGATTGTTTTGATCGGACGATCGATAAGCGTTCTCACCGTTCTCACACTTTCTACCGTTTTCTCTAAATCCTGACCCTATATATATACACACACACACACACATATATATATATATATATATATATATATATATATATATATATATACACATATAGGGTTGAGTTCATTTCAGAACTTTCAGAACTCCTAATAAACAATCATTTTATATATAAGTTTTTGTATTTAGGTTCTTTTTATCATCTATTATATGTATTTCTTTGATTACATACATGTTAAAAGTAGTTTACGTATGTTTAATTGCCAAAATTATATATATGTGTCATAACTAATTACATATATGTAAAAAACTAGTTTACTTAGGTGTAATTATAAAATTACATATAAAAAATGATAAAATTACTCGTAACATGTATGTAATCGTAAAAATACACATAATAAATGATAAAATTATCCTAAACATAAAAAAAATATAAATAAAAAGATTGTTTATTAGGAGTTCTGCGAGTTCTGTAAATATTTATGGTTCTGAAATGATTCTGGCCCTACACACACACACACACACACACATATATATATATATATATATATACATATATATTAGGCCCATCCCCCATTTCCTTACCTCCATCCTCTTTGCCCGATCCTCACACCTGATCTACGTGGCGGATCATCCTCCAAGGGAGGACCATCACCATACCGCATAGCCTAAGTAGATGCCTTCATATTAAAGGCCGATTAACCCCGCTGCGAAGCGCGGACGGAAAAAGTTGTTCTTTTGTTTTTTTAATATTGATTGTTTTTTATCAAGTTTTCGTGCTTCTCACGAAATATATGGGTTTTCAAGATAACTTTTCCCTTCCCTGGTTCTTAGTTAATATTAAACTAGTTGATGCCCCGCCCGCGTTGCGGGGCGATGGCCGAATAATTCTCAACCAATTAAAAAAACAGTACTATAGTTTTGTTAGAAAGGAAAACTAAAACGATGAAAAGATCGTAATTTTTTGTCACACCCCAACCGATGGCGGAAACATCGGGATGAGACGAAGTGTGTATAGATTGCTAGAGACTTCATAAAACTATGTGACAATATTTAATTAAACTCAAATTTCATTGCAATTGCTAAATTGTCATACAACATATAAAATGGAAATAACAACATTGTTCAATTTCAACATAACATCAAAAGATAGATAGATTAAAGGTGTGTATCTAGTCCATCCTAAACTTGTTTCATCAATCATCCATACTTCATTAATCAACCTGCAACATGTATTAAAATAGAGTTTCAATGCAAAGGCAATGAGCGAGTATACAAGTTTGTTTACATAGCATAATAGAATAAAAGGCTCAAATCCAACATGATTCGTAATATGTGAATTACTAGCATGCAATTTTGGCATACACTATGATCAAACCCAAGAATCCAACGCATAAAATAACCTAATCCCAATTGATAGCGGGATGGTAAATGTTTAACTTAACAATACCCCAAGTTTAACGGGCGGTGCGTAAATCCTATAGCGCTATAATTGTTAAGGTGGGCTAGCAAAGTTAATGAGCATATACGTTCCAAATCGTTCAAATAGAGCATACAAGAATCATAAGTAAAGCACATTAGTTTCATGTTTGTACAAGGATTGAGTATGTTTAGTTTAGTTTAAAGATGTTTGCATAATTATACATGTTGCATCCCAAAGTGTAAAGGGGAAAAAGGGATCGAGTATACTCACGGTGGTTGCAAGCTTTCCTACTTGAAATCCCGCGAGCGAGTTTGGTGGATGGATTAAGTTGGAGCACCTAGTCCTTCTACACAAGGAAACGTAGGTGTGTGAGTTTGGCGTTCAACGGAAGATTATAAATTTGGAGTTTAACATAACATAAAGTATGATATCAAAATAATCATCTTTAACAGATACTCTTATATGCCACTACGTAACCACTAGGGTTATATTGTATTTCATGGGTAGTATGCCCATTAGAATCATACTTGGAGTGTTAAGTCTTAGATGGTATTCTACTACCTTAACATATAAACACAAGTTTAATATTAAAGGTTCGAATGAGTGTATATATATATATATATATATATATTTAAGTTAAGTATTACATATTATTAAGTTCAATAATTCAAGTAGGAGGTAGAAGATTAAGATCTTCGTTTAGGCACCTCGAGTTATTCATGGATGTCATGTATGGGGTAGGAAGAACATGCTTCCATTTAGGGACCCCTTGAACGTTCACCACTTCACTTGATGTAAAGACAACCAAGGAGGGTCAAGAACTAGGATTAATACAAGTATGTAAATAATCTAAACTAAAAGAAATCATCAAATCATGTGAGGATTTTATGTTGGAACAACCCAAGTTGTTCCACAATCACTCATTCATCAAAGTCTAAGCTTGACATGACTTGTGGGTTAAATACCCTAACAAAACAGAAAGTTTATGAGGTTTAATCCTCTGATTTAAGTGTCTCGACCATGTTTTTAAGCTTAACCAACCATAAGAGAGGTTGTAAGCATTAGGACATTGGTGTGAGATGTGTTAGACACAAGTTGGATGAGAAATAACAAGTTGTTGATTAATAATAAACAAAACAGAAAGTTTCAGTCCATTTTAGGGCAAATCCAAGCATGATTCTTCCAAGGAAAAACCAAGGATTCAAACCCAAGGACATAACAAAGCAATAGGAAGAAGAACCAAGTGATTTGGTTGAGAAATAAGTAAGTTACACTCACTTTTGTAAGTCTTCACGAATCTGTCCAAAACTCAGATTCTCAGCTGATTAGAGAGTAGTTTCGTGAAGATTTAGGAGTTGTGAAAGTGTCAAATGGGTTGGAGAAGGTGGGTATTTATAATGGAAGAGTTAGAAGGTGATTGGAGGTGATTAGAGGTGGATTAAAGGTGATTGGGTGGGTTAGATTAATGGGATTTCGTGCACAACAGCTCAAGAAAACACAATCTGCCGAAACAAGGGCCTCGCGTGACGCGAGGGTCCTAGGCGTCATGCGGCGGGTATGGGTCTCCCAACTTTCGTTTTGTTACACTTTAGTCCCTGAAGTTTGTATTTGGTTCCTTTAGGTGCAAACTTGAGAGTTTAGGGACTTGTTTTGATATAAAAGCATAGTATAAGGTGTAGTTAAGCATGGTGATCATAACCAAAGTATATTTAAGCGTATAAATGTCATAACCAAGTATCATTCTCATTCAAAACACGTTCAAGGCATAAGTTTAGTTTAATTTCAAGTTTAGCACATAGTTTCCAAGAATAACGATTAGACATTGATTGATTCACGAAGTCGAACATACGAGCATACATAGAGTGTGTATAACATAAATGTAACAAAATACAAGCTTCATTAATGATCCAAGTCTTGGTTTGATAATGATTACAAAGAAAGGAACGATTACAAGAACACAAAGTTTCCAAAAATAGAAATACGAACAAAACTTTCTATAAATGGAAAGTACAAAAGAGCAGGGCGTTACAGTCTCCCCTCCTTTAGGAAATTTCGTCCCGAAATTTAGGAAGATGTAGGGAAAAGATGAGGATACTTCGACTTCATATCCTTTTTGAGTTCCCAAGTAAATTCGGCGCCACGTTTTCCTTCCCATCTAACCTTGACGATAGGAATTTTACTGCGCCTTAATAACTTGACTTCTTGTTCTACGATTTCCACCGGCTTTTCCACAAAATGCATAGTATCGTTGATTTGAAGATCTTTGAGAGGAACTTGAAGTCCTTCATCAGCGAGACATTTCTTTAGGTTAGAGACGTGGAACGTTGGATGAACGTTGTTGAGCTCTTGAGGTAAATCGAGTCGATAAGCCACTTTACCAATCCTTTCGAGTATCTTGAAAGGACCAACATAGCGAGGGGCAAGTTTTCCCTTTTTACCAAAACGAACCACTCCTTTCCAAGGGGACACTTTGAGTAGGACAAGGTCCCCAACGTTGAATTCCATTGGTTTGCGTCCTTTGTCAGCATAGCTCTTTTGACGACTTCGAGCCTTGAGTAGATTGTCACGGATTTGAAGAATCTTATCCGTTGCTTCTTGTATGATCTCAGGGCTAGTAAAATGTTTGTCACCAATCTCGTGCCAGCTTAAAGGAGATCGGAATTTGCGACCATACAATGCCTCGAAAGGAGCCATTTGAATACTGGAGTGATAGCTATTGTTGTACGAGAACTCGATCAAAGGTAAATGCACATCCCAACTACCACCAAAGTCGATGACACAAGAACGGAGCATGTCCTCTAGGGTTTGAATAGTACGTTCAGTCTGTCCATCCGATTGAGGATGAAAGGCCGTACTGAGATTTAAATGAGTACCCATAGCGGACTGAAAAGTTTGCCAGAGACGCGAAGTGAATCGACCATCACGATCAGAAATGATGTCGAGGGGAACACCATGATGGCGTATGACTTCATTGGTATAGATACGAGCAAGTCGTTCAACCTTGAAATCCTCGCGAACGGGAATGAATTGAGCGGACTTAGTCAAACGATCAATAACTACCCAAATGCTATCGTAACCAGAAGGTGTACGTGGGAGTTTAGTTATGAAGTCCATCGCAATGCTATCCCATTTCCAAACGGGAATTTCAGGTTGTTCGAGTAGGCCAGAAGGTCGTTGATGCTCGGCTTTGACTTTCGAACAGGTAAGACATTTGGAAACGTACACAGCAATGTCTTTCTTCATACCGGGCCACCAGTAGGATGTACGTAGATTATGGTACATCTTGTCAGCGCCAGGATGAATTGAGTACTTAGATTTGTGTGCTACGTTCATGATGAGGTCACGAAGATTGTCACGATCTGGTATCCAGACACGATCACAACAATAGAGGAGACCATCAGGTTTCGAAGCGAGTTGACTTTCAGATGCTCCACGTATTTCTACAGCCATGGAACCTTCATTGATAGATGAGTACTGCGCTTCACGAATGCGATTGTGATGATCGCTCAAGATATGAAAACAACGAATGACATCTACATGAGCCTTACGACTAAGTGCATCGGCCACGATATTCGCCTTACCAGGGTGGTAGCGAATCTCGCAGTCGTAGTCGTTGAGTAATTCCACCCAACGTCGCTGACGCATATTGAGTTCTTTTTGGTCAAAGATGTGTTGTAGGCTCTTATGGTCAGTGAAAACCACACACTTCGTACCATATAGGTAGTGTCGCCAAATCTTTAACGCAAAAACAACTGCGCCAAGCTCGAGGTCATGGGTAGTATAATTCTTCTCATGTATTTTAAGTTGGCGAGAGGCGTAAGCGATGACTTTGTCTCGTTGCATGAGCACACAACCAAGACCACGATTTGAGGCATCGCAATACACCACGAAATCATCATTCCCATCAGGAAGAGCGAGGATAGGAGCGTTGCAAAGCAAGTCCTTGAGAGTTTGAAAAGATTCCTCTTGCTCAGGACCCCAAGCAAAAGTTTTCTCCTTTTGAGTCAACGAAGTGAGAGGAACGGTGATTTTTGAAAAGTTCGAGATGAATCGACGGTAATAACCCGCCAATCCTAAGAATGAACGGATTTCAGAAGGAGATTTAGGCGCGGTCCAATTCTTCACGGCTTCGATTTTTGAAGGGTCGACATGGATTCCTTTTTCACTAACAACGTGCCCAAGGAACTGAACTTCCTTGATCCAAAACTCGCATTTAGAGAACTTAGCGTATAAACGTTCAGTACGCAAGAGTTCGAGTATAAGGCGGAGATGACGCTCATGATCGGCTCGAGATTTAGAATAAATGAGAATATCATCAATGAAGACGATCACGAAGCGATTCAAGTAAGGCTTACAAATACGATTCATGAGATCCATGAACACAGCGGGTGCGTTGGTCAAACCAAAAGGCATAACCACGAACTCGTAATGTCCATAGCGAGTGCGAAAAGCGGTTTTGGGAACGTCCTCTTCGAGGACTCGAAGTTGGTGATAACCAGAACGAAGATCGATTTTGGAGAAACAGGTAGCGCCTTGAAGTTGGTCAAAGAGATCGTCGATACGTGGAAGAGGATAACGATTCTTAACGGTGAGTTTGTTGAGCTCACGATAGTCGATACACATGCGGAAAGAACCATCTTTCTTTTTAACGAAAAGCACAGGAGCACCCCAAGGAGAGGTACTTGGACGAATGAAACCCTTATTGAGTAGTTCTTGAAGTTGAGAAGACAATTCTTGCATCTCGGAAGGTGCAAGACGATAAGGAGCCTTGGCAACAGGAGTCGCACCAGGTACGAGGTCAATACGAAAATCAACAGATCGAGGAGGAGGAGGACCGGGTAGATCTTCAGGAAAGACGTCAGGGAAGTCGCGCACCACTGGTGTCACGGCCCCTGACCCGGTTTGACCCGTTTCAGGAGCCGCGGGACAGAAAATCCCGTGGTATTTATATTTACAGCGGAAGTCTTAACAGGATCGTTTTTAAACTTGAAACTTTTGCCCGAGTATTATTTATTTACATTTCATGATAAATCCCGTAAATATCATAATTTCATTATTTTACAAACATGTTTATTTAATTGAGCCACTATTTCAAGCTTGATGGTGCTCCATAGCACGTGTACTGAAATCACAGTAGGTCACCTGAAACATGTTGTAAAAAGGTTTTCTCAGCGGGGAAATACTGAGTGAATCATTC
This sequence comes from Helianthus annuus, assembly GCF_002127325.2. Lineage (NCBI taxonomy): Eukaryota > Viridiplantae > Streptophyta > Magnoliopsida > Asterales > Asteraceae > Helianthus > Helianthus annuus. The sequence continues at coordinate 169,009,302 of NC_035447.2, read as the reverse complement.
ATTTTGATAAAAACGACACATAGTTATAAATTACAGCATAAGAGCGATTACTATGGCAGTATCTTAATTAATATCTGGTCTTGCCACCCGTGTGACGATGGTCATACCACTATTGGGTCCAGTCACCCAATTAGTGAAGTTTTGTCACTGTTAGGTCTTATTAGCCTAACCCATGTTAGGGCTTATTGCCTAACGGTGAGAAATTAGTAATGTGCACAATACCCCACTAACCAGCGGTCAAGATAACCACGACTTAATCCCTGTAATTATAACATTTTGAAAATAATTTGAGGTATTGTAAAACAGTTGAGAAAAAGAGAATGACTCACATTGCAGATTTAACGGGTAAGGTATAAGCCTACTGATTAGCCTTGATTAAACCTAATTTAATAATAATGCACACACAATAGGTTAGTAACTAATTCAGCAGTTACGTCAATTCACGAGATCAAACCCTCACAATGATTAACAAGTGCAATACTTAATAATTCAATCGGATTCACAACGAATAACAGAGCATAGTCCGAATCCGAACAGCACTCAGATATTCAAGTTGAAATCACGACGAATAATCAAAGTATTAGCTCAATTTGAGCAGCAGTCAAACAATCGTTGGATAGTTATAATCGATTGGACGTTGAATCGTAATAGCGATCGAGTTATTACCCTGATTGCGGCAGCACCTTGTGATTGTGTGTGTTGTGAACTGATTTGTGTATAACTCGACGTACGTTCAGAGAATTTCCGTCGTTTCAAGCACAGAAATCAAGTGCCAATGTCTGCTATTTATACACGAATTTGGAATCGCTTACGGACCGTAAGCCTAACCCTTTAAGGTCCGTAAAGGGTATAAACCGACTATAGGTTGCCACGCGTGGGACTAGCCTAGCTGAGTCAATGAAATTGACCAATCAGATCTACACAACGTTTAATTTGGATAAACGTCTAACTAGGGTTTACCCCCCTCGAGTTTTAGGGGCCCTGATCCTGATTCCGATTTTCCTGAAAATTTTAGGGCTAGTGCAGATTTAATTGGGTGTCTCAATTAGAGTTTTCTTATTGACTAATTATCATCATAGTTATTGATTTTAGTGACAGTTGTTACATCCTCCCCACCTTAGGAAAAATCTCGTCCTCGAGATTTACTGAAATAGATGAGGGTATTTTCACCTTATTTCTGATTCTAGCTTTTACGTGTATTCTGGTCCTCTTTTGGCTGTGAAAAGCACTTAGTTGTTTTGTGCTTTGAAAAACTTGATCTTCTTATCTTATTTGTAATAGATTCCCTATTATTTTAAAAATTGCCATTTACCTCTTTACCTTGGAGAGGTACTACCAGGGATTTGTCTGATAGACATTTCTTAAGGTTGGATACATGAAACACATCATGTACTCCTGCTAACTATTCTGGTAGTTGTAAACGATAAGCTACTGGTCCTAATCGTTGGATCACTGGGAATGGTTCAACATCTCTTGGACTCAGTTTTCCTTTCTTATCAAATTGTACCACTCCTTTCCAAGGAGATACTTTTAAGAGTACTTTATCTCCTACTTGAGACTCCAACGGCTTTCGTATAACTCTTCTAACTGTCTTCAACCTTTCCTTTGTGATACTAAATATGACAGTCGTAGTCACTTAGGTTGTTCAAATATGTATCTTAAATTCTTATGACCCGTATGGATAGTAAACTTATTTCCATACAGATAATGTTTCCTAATCTTAAGGGTAACTTATGGCTTCTAAGTTTAGGTTTACAAGTGGTATGGCTTTCTTCGTGCTTTTGCAATTGTCTTGATGCATACACAATTACCTTTTTGCGTTGCATTATCATACATCTAAATTCTAGCTTTGAAACATCACCGTATACTTTAAAAACTTCTGTTTCTTCTGGTGAGGCTAGAATTGGAACCTTATGCTTACAGGCTTCTCCTGGTTTAGGGTCTCATTTAATCTTGACTGTTTTAGCTTAGTTAGGGATATATCTATCTGAGAATATTCCTAATAAACTGCCTATAGCATCTGTGTTAATTTACAGAATTCCTAATTTCTCTTTAGGAATTGCGGAATTTTCTATTTAGTAATTTGCCGCTATCTTAGCAGGATCTAAGTGAATTCATTCATGATTCATCATGTGTCCTAATTTTATCTTTGCTTCTCGCAAAATCTTATTTAATCTAACGGAGTTTCCATCTATCGTTTTAACTGTAAAAGTCTGCCTACGGTTGGTTAAGGGTAATTTAAGGGCTTGGCAGAATGAAGTATTTATAAAACTTTGGTTTGCACCAGAGTCAAATAATACTTGCATAAACGTTAGTGAACTAAAACGTACCAACTATGACGTCAGGAATTAGTTCAGCTTCCTGAGTAGTTAATTGAAAAGCTCTTGCGTTTTTCTTGGTAGTCCCTTCTGCAGTCTTTTCGTTTGCTGGATTGCCTAATTTTGGGCAGCTTGTTCTGAAGTGTCCGGGTTCTCCACAATTGTAGCAAGTTATTGCCTTCTTTTTCCTGCAATCCTCTTCTTGATGTCCTGGAATTTTGCAGTAATTGCAGCATCCTCTGCATTTTCCAAAATGCTTCCCTTTGCAGGTATTGCAAAATGGAATAGTGGAAAATCGCCCGTTTTCTCTTTTCTTGAAATTGTTATTAGTGCTCATATGAAATTCTTGGGAAATTTTCTGGGCTAAATCCTTCCTCCTATTTTCTTCCCGAGTGCGTACCAATCCGTCAGTTAGAGTGTTAGCTAATTCTACCGCATCGTCAATCGTGCGGGGTCTCGCAGCTTTGACAATGTCACGAATCTCACTAATCAAACCCCAGATATAGCGAGAGATAAGTACCGGTTCTGGCGAAGCCAAAGTAGGTACAATTCTGGCATACTCAAAGAATTTTGAAGTATACCCTCGACAATCTACATCTACCATTCGGTGACTTAAAAACTTATTCGCCATCTGCTCTTTTTCATATTCGGGACAGAATTTTCTTTCTATTATTTGCTTAAATTCTTCCCAACTCATGGCATAGGCCACGTCACTTCCTTTAGCTTGTAACACTGTATTCCACCATTCTAACGCTTCTTCCTTGAAAAGGTGTGAAGCGTACATAACCTTATCTTCCTCAACACATTTACTTATTCTGATCACTGCCTCGGTTTTCTCTAACCAACGCAGTGCCGCAGTTGCCCCTTCATTGCCTGCGAACTCTACGGGTTTACAGGCAAGGAACTCCTTGTAAGTGCAACCAGGCGTTGCAGCTTTCTTTTTCTTAGAGAGCAGAGCTTGTCGTAATTCCTCATCATGATTAACATGATTATTGCCTCCGTTTACGCTATTACTGAAGTTATTTTCAGAAATACGTTTGCTAGGAACGATTTGCTGTGGTTCTATTGGGTTTTTAACAGCAGCAACGATTGCTGGAATAGCGTTGGCTATCCCTTGAGCTATCATTGTTGGAATAGTGTTAGCTATTCCTTGAGCAACAATATTTTCTATATCCTGCCTAGTCATATATTGATCTCCTGATTGTTGCTCGGATTGATTGACCTCGTTGACAGGTTCATTATTAGTGTTTTCCATTGGATAACTAATTTATAGATAAATAATTAGTATAGAAGTAATTTCAACGTCACCCTTAATTGCACATAATTACGTAAACAGCCAAAAGTTGTAAATTTTCTAAAATTTTCATGGTATTATGCTTCTATATACAACCGTCCCAGTACTTATTTTACACATACTAATTTTACTATTTACTATTATACAATCATTTTTATAAATCTCCTATCTTTTTGTCAAATGATATTCTAGTAATGGTGTTTCCTCTGATCGTATTTCCAGGGGATCTGTTTCTCAATCTCTTGGATCCTATTCCCAACATTTATTAATTCTTTAGTCAAAATGGCGGAGTCTAGCTATATTCTCGGTTACTTATTGGTGGATTTGGTTCTGGATCGTACTGAGGAAAAAGCTTATAGGGATAGTTTTGAATCTGTATTTCATTAGTCAACCATTCGTCTATTCCTAAAGGTTGCGAGTGGATCGAAGGGTTTGAAATAACTGGTTCTACATCTATTACTAGTTGTTTTTCATTAATAGACTTGATAGAATTATAATCTGTCAATGAAAAATCAAATTCTTCCTGGGATGGTAACCCCTCAATTTGCCTAGAGCTTTCCCCGATTTCTATTTTCTTAGGTGTGGGTTTTTCGAGAGGTACAGCGTTAAATTCTATAGGTTCTTCTCTTTCTGCTATATATCTATTGAAATCTCTAGAAACTTCTATTCTTACTGGATAGAGATTTAAATTCTGAAGTGCATCAGACAAGTCACTCATGCTGTTTAACATAACATAGTTACTAAGTCAGAAGTTATAACAAATTAGAAAATTTTGAAATATCATTTACAACTAAAATTTGAAATACCCTAGGTTTTATTTGTAAGTTTATTTACTTACTGAATAAGACTTCTAGACTATGAATAATAAAGGTACTAAAACTTTGGTCTAATTTATTTAAAATTTGTATTAATTGCTATGTTGGCTAGCATATAAAGATCTGCCCTATGCTGTATATAATTAGTCAGATAATAAAACACATAATCATCAAATAACAATTAGAAATTCCTAAGTATTTTTCAATTATTTTAATAGGCTAAAATCAATAGTAAGCTTAAATCAGTGGCTTGATCAGTGGCTCTGATACCACCTTTTTCTGTCACGGCCCCTGACCCGGTTTGACCCGTTTCAGGAGCCGCGGGACAGAAAATCCCGTGGTATTTATATTTACAGCGGAAATCTTAACAGGATCGTTTTTAAACTTGAAAATTTTGCCCGAGTATTATTTATTTACATTTCAGGATAAATCCCGTAAATATCATAATTTCATTATTTTACAAACATGTTAATTTAATTGAGCCACTATTTCAAGCTTGATGGTGCTCCGTAGCACGTGTACTGAAATCACAGTAGGTCACCTGAAACATGTTGTAAAAAGGTTTTGTCAGCGGGGAAATAATGAGTGAATCATTCATTTTGATAAAAACGACACATAGTTATAAATTACAGCATAAGAGCGATAACTATGGCAGTATCTTAATTAATATCTGGTCTTGCCACCCGTGTGACGATGGTCATACCACTATTGGGTCCAGTCACCCAATTAGTGACGTTTTGTCACTGTTAGGTCTTATTAGCCTAACCCATGTTAGGGCTTATTGCCTAACGGTGAGAAATTAGTAATGTGCACAATACCCACTAACCAGTGGTCAAGATAACCACGACTTAATCCCTGTAATTATAACATTTTGAAAATAATTTGAGGTATTGTAAAACAGTTGAGAAAAAGAGAATGACTCACATTGCAGATTTAACGGGCAAGGTATAAGCCTACTGATTAGCCTTGATTAAACCTAATTTAATAATAATGCACACACAATAGGTTAGTAACTAATTCAGCAGTTACGTCAATTCACGAGATCAAACCCTCACAATGATTAACAAGTGCAATACTTAATAATTCAATCGGATTCACAACGAATAACAGAGCATAGTCCGAATTCGAACAGCACTCAGATATTCAAGTTGAAATCACGACGAATAATCAAAGTATTAGCTCAATTTGAGCAGCACTCAGACAATCGTTGGATAGTTATAATCGATCGGACGTTGAATCGTAATAGCGATCGAGTTATTGCCCTGATTGCGGCAGCACCTTGTGATTGTGTGTGTTGTCAACTGATTTGTGTATAACTCGACGTACGTTCAGAGAATTTCCGTCGTTTCAAGCACAGAAATCAAGTGCCAATGTCTGCTATTTATACACGAATTTGGAATCGCTTACGGACCGTAAGCCTAACCCTTTACGGTCCGTAAAGGGTATAAACCGACTATAGGTTGCCACGCGTGGGACTAGCCTAGCTGAGTCAATGAAATTGACCAATCAGATCTACACAACGTTTAATTTGGATAAACGTCTAACTAGGGTTTACCCCCCTCGAGTTTTAGGGGCCCTGATCCTGATTCCGATTTTCCTGAAAATTTTAGGGCTGGTGCAGATTTAATTGGGTGTCTCAATTAGAGTTTTCTTATTGACTAATTATCGTCATAGTTATTGATTTTAGTGACAGTTGTTACAACTGGAACATCACTTAAACTTTTTCCCTTGCCCTTTTCTTCCACAACGTGGGCTAAAAAGGCAAAGTACTGTTTGTGTAAGTACTTGTTCGCTTGTGTGCAGGACATCAACTTTAGTCCCTTTGAAGGTCGGTCTCCATAAACGTGCAAAACGTCACCGGATGGAAGAGGTAGGCGAACGAATTTCTCGTGACAAGCGATTTCAGCATGATTCTTTTGAAGCCAATCCATGCCTATGATGACGTCGAAACTACCCAATTGCATGGGTATAAGATCGATAGAGAAAGCATGCTTGTTAAGAGTAAGACGACAATCGAGGAGAATGGAATCGACTAAGATAGACTTGCCATTGGCGACTTCAACGGAAAATGACTTAGGTAGCTTAGAGCGTGTGCAATTTAACAATGATTCGAATTCTAAGGACACAAAGCTTTTGTCCGCACCAGAATCAAATAGTATCGAAGCATAAAGATGGTTAACAAGAAACGTACTGTTAACGACATCATTGTCGTTGCGCGCTTGATTCGCGTTCAGGTTGAAGCAGCGTCCACGAGGAGGTTGTTGCTGCTCTTGATTCCATTGTGGGCATTGAAGACGAAGATGATTAGCATCCCCACATTTGAAACAAGCTCTAGCGGGTCTTGCGTTTTGAGGAGCAGGTAGGGCTTGCTGAGCTTGCTGAGCTGGTGGTGCTTGTTGTTGTTGATAGCGACAAAAGTTGATAGTATGTCCATAACGGTTGCAATTGTCACAACGACGACACCAGCATTGACGGGATGATGGTAGTTACAAATGGCACACTTGGGGTGAATCCCAGTGTACGACTTTTGGGTGTTATCAGGAGCAACAGGGTTCGGGTTAACAGGCGGCACAATCGCGTTACAAACGGGGTTGGATTGCTTTCGCTTCTTTCCCCTATTGTTATTCGATTGTTGGGTGATTTGATGGGCTGGCTTCGAAGGAACGGGGTTTGCGGCTTGCTTATCGCGAACACGGTTGTTGTTCAAGGACGCGGCCAAACGGTAAATGGCTTCGATGCTATCGATTTTGGCTGCCTCGATTGTATCACGCATGCTAGGGGGCAAACCATTGATATACTTGCTCTTCTGGCGCTCAGGGGTCGAGACAAGGTGAGGGGCTATGAAACTGAGTTGCTTGAAACGGGTGGTATAGGCTAGGTTATCATCTCCCACTTGCTTAAGAGCCCAAAATTCTTCCTCTAGTTTTCGTTGCTCATGAGGCGGGCAAAACTCGTCCATCATCAAAGCTTTGACTTCCTCCCAAGTCAATGCATACGCTAGCTCGTTCGACCGGATGTTTCTTTCGCTCGTCCACCACTCAAGAGCTCGGGCTTGGAATACCCCAGTTGCGTTGCGCGTTTTTAGCTCTTCAGGGCAGTCACTGTTGATGAAAGTGACCTCAATGCTATCGAACCACGCGAGCATGGCGGTCACCCCATCATTGCCAGTGAATGGCTTGGGATTGCAAGACGAGAAGTGTTTAAAGTTGAACGAAGCGGGTTTGCGTGCTTCGACCTTAGAGTCGACGGAAGAGTGAGGAGTTTCAGAAGCTCGAATCTCGGAAATGACTTTGGGGACGACACGCGCAAATTGATCGGCCATGAAAGCCATCATCTTCTTGGTGGAGCGAGACTTTGACTTCTTAGACGCGTTGGAGTGACGAGAAGACATCAAAGATTCAAAAGAACGAATAGGTGAGACTTGGTCATAATGTTTGTTTAAGAAAACGAAATTGATCACATAGCATAAAGGTTCACATAGCATAAAAGGTTCAATTTGATTTACATAGCATAAAATGTCATATAGCATAGAAGGTTCAACTCGAGTTGTATAACATTACGACGTCTCACATAGTATAATCATGGGTTTCACATAGCATAACATGGGTAAGGAAAGCATTGTAAATTTAGTTTGTTCACGAGAGGGATTATTATTGTTTGTGATTGCGATAACGTGCGAAATGATTAAAACGACATTTTGAAATGAACGAACGTTCAAGTATAAAATCACATATAAATTGGGATACATAAAAGAGAGGCTCAATAAAACATTGGATTGTTTCGGGTAGAGAAACGTCGACTATTCCAAAGTGGGTCGAAAGTTCTTTCGAATTAGAGATATTATGCTTTGGCCTATAAGTAAGATACTCTCGTCGAGAAGCGATTAACGGTATCTTACCCTTCCGGTTACTACACATCTCTAAATGATTGAAACATTCGGGACTTTGGCGAGAATAAAAATCGAGGAATGGGACTTAATCGACGAGATGCGGGTTTCACCCCTAACTTGACGATTTCGTACCCTAAATGTGGTTGGTACTCGTCGATCAAAATAAAATTTTGACACTTTGACGAGGGTCCACTACAGTTGAAATGGAAATTACCATTAAGTTGTGGATGTCACTCCTAGCTTAATGGTGGAATTTCGTGCAAAATAGATTAAAGGTAGAACGAGAGTCGTTTACCAAATTGTGGGTTTCACGCCTATTTTGGTAAAGTTGTCTCGTTTGTGTTATAAGAGTATACAAATAAACAAAGTGTATTCATGTTAACCTTAGGAAAGGCATATAAATTTAATCATCAAGAAGTGTAGCTAGGAAGCATGCATGGTAGAGTACAAAAGTTTTAAACAACACATAAGAGGCAAAATTCCTAAAACTATAGATTAGGGCAAAAGCATGGCAATTTTTCCTAATTCCCTATAGTTATGGCTCTGATACCAATCTGTCACACCTCAACAGATGGCGGAAACATCGGGATGAGACGAAGTGTGTATAGATTGCTAGAGACTTCATAACACTATGTGACAATATTTAATTAAACTCAAATTTCATTGCAATTGCTAAATTGTCATACAACATATAAAATGGAAATAACAACATTGTTCAATTTCAACATAACATCAAAAGATAGATAGATTAAAGGTGTGTATCTAGTCCACCCTAAACTTGTTTCATCAATCATCCATACTTCATTAATCAACCTGCAACATGTATTAAAATAGAGTCTCAATGCAAAGGCAATGAGCGAGTATACAAGTTTGTTTACATAGCATAATAGAATAAAAGGCTCAAATAACCTAATCCCAATTGATAGCGGGATGGTAAATGTTTAACTTAACAATACCCCAAGTTTAACGGGCGGTGCGTAAATCCTATAGCGCTATAATTGTTAAGGTGGGCTAGCAAAGTTAATGAGCATATACGTTCCAAATCGTTCAAATAGAGCATACGAGAATCATAAGTAAAGCACATTAGTTTCATGTTTGTACAAGGATTGAGTATGTTTAGTTTAGTTTAAAGATGTTTGCATAATTATACATGTTGCATCCCAAAGTGTAAAGGGGAAAAAGGGATCGAGTATACTCACGGTGGTTGCAAGCTTTCCTACTTGAAATCCCGCGAGCGAGTTTGGTGGATGGATTAAGTTGGAGCACCTAGTCCTTCTACACAAGGAAACGTAGGTGTGTGAGTTTGGCGTTCAACGGAAAATTATAAATTTGGAGTTTTAACATAAAGTATGATATCAAAATAATCATCTTTAACTTATACTCTTATATGACACTACGTAACCACTACGGTTATATTGTATTTCATGGGTAGTATGCCCATTAGAATCATACTTGGAGAGTTAAGTCTTAGATGGTATTCTACTAACTTAACATATAAACACAAGTTTAATATTAAAGGTTCGAATGAGTGTATATATATATATATATAAATATATATTTAAGTTAAGTATTACATATTAT